>NC_068983.1:138490456-138497857 GCF_001194135.2 Octopus bimaculoides | reverse complement strand
AAGAAGAAGAAGAAGAAGAAGAAGAAGAAGAAGAAGAAGAAGAAGAAGAAGAAGAAGAAGAAGAAGAAGAAGAAGAAGAACAGAACAAGAGAGAAGGTGGAAAAGGGTGGGGATGAGGTGAAGGAGGCGGGGGAGCAGGATGGTTTTTCTTTAGTAATACTATTTCTGAAATTGACTTATTCTGACAAAGTCCACAAAATATCAAAGTAAAATATATTCTGCTATATTTAGCGCAGTATATTACTTTCTTGTCATCAACAGAAAGTCTAAATGCAATATCGAAAGCCGCGCAATTTCAATGCACACCCACATAGATACAAGTTTATAAGATTATCTCACTAACTACTTCCATGCAATACTCCTATGAATACTGCTTCTATTATTGTTAATAATAACCCTTTTTTTTTCTTATTCTCCACAAGAATTCATACATATTATAAAGCACTATAAAACGTGTAGGGTGTACAGGAGAAGCCATATGGACATACAAAGGACGAGTGAAAACGCGATAAAAATCACAGGATTAATATAAACATATATAAACACAGAAAGTTTTTTTTAAATATGTTAAAAAAGCTCCAATGTCTCTACCAGTCAAACACTCATTATACTAGAATGGGAAACATCTACAATGTCTATATGAACATTCATTAGATGGATTCAGCCAATCAGAAAATTCATCTACCGATCATAAGTGTTTCACGCGTTTATGCAACTCTGTCGTATTTTTGTCCAAAATTTTATCTTCCAAGTGTTTCTAGTTTTCATGCCTTAGCTCCGGTCCATTAATATATTGCTCAGATGAATATGTTCTAGCTCACTCGACAATTCGAACAATCCTTTGTCATGACATGAGTAGTGACATCAGCCATTACTTCAAAGCTTACGTCCATCCAAGGCATGAACCTCAGATTTAGTTGGCTCAAGTTAGAAGGACCGAGTTTAGGCTTCTCCCGAGTATCATGAAACTACAGCTATAGTGAATAACTTCTGTGCCCTGGGACGAACAACTAGGGAGTAAACCTCATACTAATTCCAGAGTAAAAGCCTTAATTCGATTTTGTGTTCTCCTGCGAATTCGTCTAGAAACTCTTGTAACGAAATGAAAGTAGAAGGCACATACTGTTTTTCAACCCCTTTCCATCACACCAGAGAAGATATTCTGATCTCAGGACAATCCAAAAGCGTCATATATATCTAGGCAAGGCTTATGCTCTGGAAAGGTCACTTGAATGATTCTTTGAAACGTGTCAGCAGCCGAAGTGGTTTCCTTACCGTGTTGGGATAGATCAAATCTTTATTGACTAGTAGTACAAAACTTTATTGTCTCCTGAGAAAGACGAATATTAAACAGAAAATAACTTCGTTGACCTTACTTGTGGCAAATATGAAATTGTATTAGATCCTGAGTTCGAACATTCCTATAATCACTTGAAAGGGCTTTTTTCTAAGATTGCATTTTATTTTCTTATTTTTCATCGTTTTGCCTGAAATTGTCTGCCACTCAAATTCAATTTCGTCGTTACCCTCGTTTTTGGATGGGTAGTAATGCTGGAACGTGAAAAATCTAACCCCTCTGACACAATCAGCGTCTTGTGGATATTCGTGCTTAATATGTGACAAATTTCTGGTAATGTCTTTTTAAAGAATTTATTGTAATCTTGCCCTATTTTCTTCTCGCCAGCTAATATATCACTCTTTCTTTCATTCATCTTCTCCCCCAAGAGGCACCGATTTGTACACCGAACGACTATGAGTTTGAACTTTTGTTGCCGCTATTCTCTTATGTGTATTTAAATTGATGCCAACTTCACTTTCGCTAGGTCCACTTTGTCCTTTATTTTCTGATAATTTTATTGTCATCCCCAACTTCTATTATTCCCGAATATTGTAAGAGGATGAGTTGACACTGTTCATTGTACGAGAAGATGGTATCTACTCCCCGTATTCTAGGACCGAGGACGTGATGGATTCTCCGGCCGTTCGTGGATCTGAGATTGGTGTTGCCACTACTTACCACTCTCTTTCTTCACTAAGTCCTTGACTGAAACCGCTGACCATCGACGGAGAAGAAATGTTTGGGGCTTTTGGTTAGGCTCCCGGTACTGGGAGAGGAATGATCGCGTTTCACAATTTCGGAGTTTCTACAGTTATTGTTCTGAAAATCATAGTATCTGAGCTTTTTAGTTATTGCTGCAGCATCTGCTATTTTTCTTTCTGTTTTGGATTCCTGCGCTAAACTACCAGACTTGCATTTAATATATTCACGTCTACAACTGCCACAGCAGTTATAATGCGTAGGAGAAAGAGAAACGCCTGATAAATAGCAACAATAACATTTCTAAAATGGTTTTGTAGGATTCGGTGGACTTATGTTTAATAAAGCCCTACACGATTACACGTGATTCATCTTGATCTCAGCAGTTTCTAACATTCCATACTGTACAACGATAAAAGAAAAGTCAAAACTGACCGCCATTGCCAATATCTGTGATTTTGACCCTCATCCTCACATATTTCCTGCTAAAAGTGTATCAGCAAGTCAAGAGGGAAAATATAACAAAAACGGCTACACAAAAAATGTTTGATTTACTGCAAACTGATGAATGAATCACATTATACACACCGCACAGAAAGCATCACAGAAAACCTCAACAAAAGAAAAAAAAACAAGGAAAATAATAGAGATGATCAAAACTACAACACGTTAGCTCTATAAATAGTAAAACGCTACAGAATCTAGTGCACAAAATTCAAACAAGTTATAAATCCCAAAAAGAGCTACAGATGAAAAATAATTGAAATACAAAATTACTATAAAAACCATACAATCTGGTGTGAAATAGTCAAACAAATGCATAATGACAGATAAAATATACACTTGACTCGACATTTTACAGCAAACAGTATTGGCCGCATAGAAAAAGATCTAACAGGATTGCTCAAGGGGATAGAAGACAACACAATCGATGAACATGGTTTAACGTAAACATTTACCAAAGCTATACTGGAACAAGAAATTTCATGAAAGAATAAAATCAAAATAATATTGTTAGAAAATATACTTCTTAGAACTGAAACAAAACGGAAGAAAACTATCTTTAGTTAGTGAAATGAAAAAAAGAGGACCCTAACAGACAGAAAGAGAAAAAAATTGAAGAAAAGCTAACTAAAAAAATATAATGACCGCGCTCGGAGGAAAATAGAAACGTATCAGTAAAAGTATCTAAATTAAGTCGTTGCGATAAACATTGTTGTTTATTGTCGAACACGTTATTTGAATCAATACTGAAAGATTTAACAAGCAATGTATATTAGAAAGACTCCACATAAAATAACTTTAGTACTAATAAATACATCAAACATACCATGTAAATGTGAAAAACAACCGTTTACTACAAGGCAAAGAGAATACACTAGAATGGTCTCTCGAAAACAACACATTTCTCTGAACACTGATTATTTTCTTTCTTCTATTTGAAAAGGGATTGTTTTCCGAAATATTATAGGAACATTAAGCAAAACAACTTATGTAAGGTTTATACAATCTTTTTCCTCTTTTTGTCCCCATTGACACCATGTGAAATATTTTGTTTAACTCTTCACTGGTATTGTTCAAATGTTTTTGTAAGCATTTAATTTAGTTATACATACTACGACGCTTCACGTAAATTATAATACTCTTTTAAAGATAGCGTAATTATAACTAACCCTATATCCACTGCATTTTTCTGTCTAAATCTAATGTCATTCAGAAATAATCTGACTAGAAACACCAGGAGTTATGGGTACTACATGCAAAATGTTAACCATAACCGCATTATGGATAACTTCAAAATATTCACAAAGGATAATACGCAGAGGAAAAACTGTATACAACGTGCTCATATATGTAGCGAATGAGTATCGAATGAAACCAACTTTCTGTGTAGGCAAACTTGCTAAGCCCATGTCTTAGATGTAGATGAATATGACAAGATACGAGACACATAACTAAAAGCAAAAATTTCAAAGGCCACATTCAATGCAGAAAACAAGATTTTTAAGTATAAATACACTGGTTATCCCGACTCGGAACTTCAGTTTCAGCATAACAAGCTAGAAATTGATAATTTATTTTTAAAATTAATTTCAATTCTTAAGAGAAATTTTCATAGGGGCAGCTAAGGAAATGTTTGTTGGTCTTCACCAGAAAAGTGTAATCTACAGAAACTGGTGAAGGAGAGAAATAATAATAAAAATAAATTCTTTATTAGCAGGCAGTTTGAGGACTGTACAGGAAGTTACAATACACTATATTATGCAATATCATGTGCGGTTATATCAATGTGTGTAAAGAATAAAAAAACAACACAAAAGAAGCAAAAATGCTAATTCCCCCAAAGAGGGGATACCTCTAAGGACTGCTCGTGGAAACCACATAAATACACAGTCCTCCTCGCCACTAGGTAAAGTGCCCATTTACTTCATTGTATAGGCGCACTAGCAGCTCAGAAATTTGTGAAAATTATCTGTGGGCTCTGGCCCGAAATCCTTAGACGAGTCGAGTGAGTTGATTCTCATATACGCCCAAACTCTTCACGAGAATGACATCGCTCTTCTCCGCCACTAAACCTATACAGAACACCAATGTCGACCTTCTATCGACCACATTGCCCAATGGGAAGAGAGCTGTAAGCACTTGACTACCCCGTCTACACCCAGTCTGTGTTTACACTTGATCCGTTCACTTAGGCCGACCTTGCTTTATTCACCCAAATTTCAACAAATTTGCTGAAAAGTAGCATACCGCTCTCCAGTCTCAGTTCCCTTTTCAAGTGGAAATTGAGGGCATGACCAATGAGGAAGTTGTCTGTCTTCAGCCCTTTCAATCTAGACCACCACACAACTACTTACGCTTACTAAAACACACATTGTCCTTCCTGAACAAAGGAAGACGGCGATGTGATATTTGCAATGGACACAGTAAATAGCTGGATCTGTACCATACGCGACAGTAGGTATTCCACATTAACTCATAAGTCAGCAATGGTCGGGAACTGGACAACTTCATACAGAACTGCTTCCCCGCTCTCTGTGCATCTAGAATAGACCCGACTAACGGTACTTCTACAGTTGCCCAGTTTATCTCGAACTGGCAATACCCCTCCATCCCAATTTCGACATTGACAAGATTGCGCAATTGACAAAGGGCTGTAAGCACCTGTCTGCACTGTGTTCACCTGCATAGGTGTCACGCACCGTATCTCGATTTATGCTTGATCCATGACGGCAACTCAGTCAAAGAGTTGAGTTGCGAAAAAGCGAGGATGACGAACGGTAACCACACCTGCTCTGCTGTCGATCAAGAAAACACTTCCTCAGTGCATTTCTGTGTAACATCAGCTACGGCATGTCTTGTTTTTTACTCGGTGGGTGTTGACAACAAATGAAGTACTGACCAATGGAACTGGGTCGTTTCGACCGGAAGTCAAAGAATACGCCCTCTAGTTTGGTCAGACACGCTAGTCAGGGGGTAATATATATGTATTCATCACGTGTACCCTACCTTTCAAGGAAAGCTTTCTCTCAGCCCATTTGTGTGTGAGATAGGCTACCCTGCACGTCACCTCGTCCCAGTTCTTCTCTACTTGGAGATCTGACCCAAAACAGATCCTTCAGAACCTAACCGGTCCGTCTGTCTAGCGTCTCACAACGCTATGGGATGCCATGGACGTGTCTTTTCTACTGCCGTGTTGCAGGTCCACTAAGTTTTTCTTGCTTGATTTGCTTTTCACCACCTAGTATTCCTTTAGATCAGTGGTGATCTGGCCTATGTGTATGATGTCCTAAGCTGGAGTGGCGATGTTGTCCCTGTATGCCGACAGTTCACACACGTCCAACTTCTTGCTAGAATCCCTTTGACGTCTCCAGTCTTCGCGACAGTGGCTCCAGAATCAGTACATACACAAGCGACGAGAGGAGACAAACTTGACAAATCGAGCTCAGGGTACTCAATTGTCTGGCTAGATAACTATTCACTCTAATTACCGAAGAGATATCCCCGTACATTGCAGTAATGCAGCTGCGGAATACGGATCTGAAAGTGGACATTGTGATTCCTACCCCTGTGGTTGACCCTACCGAAGGCTTTTACTTGATCAAATTATGCCTAGATTGTTACCCGCCTGCTTTTACGATGTACCGCATCAGCTGAAGATTGTCGTGGATAGAACTGCTTGAGATGAATTATGTGTTTTGCGCATCATAAATCAGATATTAAACCTAATCATCGACCTGAAGAAAAGAACAATCCTCTATTCTGCAAGAACCCTAAGAAAGACTCTTAGGACTAATTGTCACAAAGCCTCAAGAGAACATCCTTGCTAACTGATATAATATGAAGAAGAAGAAGAAGAAGAAGAAGAAGAAGAAGAAGAAGAAGAAGAAGAAGAAGAACAACAACAACAACAACAACAACAACAACATCCAACAACAACAACGCTTGTGATGATTTTTACGTTTTACTCAAGCACACACAGTTGGATTTGCTGTCGTCGATTTAATGAATATTTGTCTCCAACAAGAAACGCGTTCTAAGAGAACCTCACAATAAATATTCGATTTGCGATAAATAGCTCTAGAAGCTCTTCTACTTACTTTGTAACATTGAATAGTAGGCAGTAAGGTTCGTTCTTACTACAATGTGCTTGTATAAAAGACATGGTGGTCATGAATGGACAGCATTTGGTCATGCATATAGTCAGACAGGGCTAACATGTAAGTAAGCAACAATAACTATGACGCAATTTTCATCGATACTGAAAGAAAGAAAGAAAGAAAGAAAGAAAGAAAGAAAGAAAGACAGAGAGAAAGAAAAGCAAAATTGATTTCCGCAGGATTTGAACATGTAATATATTGCATCGAAACTAAACATTGCAAGAAATTTTGTCCGGCACTTTAACGATTCTGAAGAAGTAGAAGAGTAACGAGATAAATAAAACAAACAATAGCAATAATAAATTCTGACCTCTTGGCACGAATGAATCACTGAACAATTAAATGATATATTGTGCAGCAGAGATCATTGCAAGAATGAATAACAGAACGCTGGAGAATTCTATGCTTGAAGCACCCAAACAAAAGCAATGCAGCTGATAATTTCAGACAAATATATTCCTTATCAGTGGTGTGGAAGTCTTTCACAGGAACTGTAGCAGATAAAAGTTTCAGATATCTACAATTACAGGGTGTATTTTTATCAATACAGATATTATCCTTTGACAAGTAAATTATACGTGCATATGATAATCACCAATGAATATTCGGGTGTATAATACGGTTACAAGAACAACAATAATTATTATTATTTCTATAAATAATAAAAATGATATTAATAATGATGATGATGATGATATTGGT
>NC_068983.1:138488088-138490340 GCF_001194135.2 Octopus bimaculoides | reverse complement strand
GATAATAATGATGATGATGATCAGAAGGAGGAGGAGGAAGTGGATAATCTTTTCTTTATTGGCCACAAAGGCTGAACACAAAACAAAAGGACGATCCAAAAGCAACGAACAAGTGGGGCTTAATACAAAAATACGTGTATACAGTAAAACAATAACAATTAACAATTTTAAACATTAAAAAAAACCAAAATGCGGGAGTTCCAGCCAGGGACAACCAAGGAAATCCACATAAGCTGATCACCTCGATCGCCGAGGGCACCCCAATTGGGAGGATCTCTCTTCCTCATCCTCTCAGGCTTACAACTTTTGCTGGCCGTTCAGCATGAATATTGTGGGGCAGCGCTTCCCTTTCCACCTTCAATTTCCTTTTCAAATGGAACTTTAAAAAGTCGTTGGGGGCTTAGTCGAAAAACGTGTCCCCTGCACTACCGCTTTCGCCATAGCCACCAGACAGAGGAAAACTGCCTGCCCTTCCCGGCCAAAGGAGGCCGGTGGGGTGATATTCAATGTGCATGCAACACCGATTCAATGCCGACAGCACTTCCGTGTTTTAGAGCTTGTCTAGAACTGGCAGAGCCTCCAATCCATTGGCCCCGGCCTGAAAATGCCTCAGAAAAGACCAGCTAATTCACCCGACACCCAGAATTTTCCAAGGATGTTGTCGCTCCTGCACGCTACTAATTCTCTATAGAACTCCGATGTAGAAGTCCCACCAAATACATTACTCGACTGGTAGTGAGGTGTGAGCATCTGCTGAAACTCCGCCCTTTCTTGGTCTACACTTAATCCAGGACCACATCTCCGTCAATGAGACGAGCTGCGGAAACTATTCTCTAACCAATGTCGACCATAACCGTCTGCTATCCATGAAACATTGGATCTTAAGCAGCCTCAGTACATGTATGCGCATCATTAGCCATGGCATGCCCAGCCCTCCGCGCAGTAGTTGCTGACAGCAAATAAATGGAACCCATCCCTTCCATAGAAAGCAGAAGAGTAAGCGCTGCAGCTTGATCAGCAACAAAGCAGGGCAACAAAAAGGTCAGGTGGTAGTAGATGACGGAAGTGATGTACACATTCACCACGTCTGCCCTACCTTTCAGGGGCAACTTCTTACTCTATTTCTGGGTGAGACCGGACATCCTGCTCGCCACCGTCTCTAGTTCCTGTCCACTTGGTAGTCCGGACCACACGAGACACTGAGCAATTTAACCAGTCCTTCAATCCAGCATCTTACGAAGCTTTCGGATGGCATGGACCTGCCTTTTTATGTGCTGAACTGCTGGGCCATCGATTTCTCCTAGTTAATCTTTGCGCCAGTTACCGCTTGGTACTCACTTAAAGTAGAACCGATCACTTCCATTTCCGAGATGTCAGACAATATTACGGTGGCGTCGTCCGCATAATCTGAAACGAACATTTTGCATCCTAGTTCACGCGGGATGACCCTTGAACATCCAGTTTCCGTGGTAATGAGTCGAGAACCTGCATATTCAGAAGCAGCGAGAGGGTACGTCCTTGATGCACCGAACGGTAAACGATTCTAGTAAGTGGCAGTTACATTGACCACGGAGCAGATGTTGTACATTGAAGCGATCCGGCATCTGAAAATAGGACCAAAATTAGCCGCCGCAAGTACAGTCTCCAAATACTGGTGGTAGACCCTTTTGATTGATACAAATTGATCAGGATTCCACCCCTGACAGAAAGGTGTAACATTTTATAGAGGGGGGAGATGAAATCCATTCCCGTCACCGATCCACAGCGCGCTCCGTACAGTTCTGTATCTAAGTCGACCGTACAGATCACAAATTTGTGGTCTGTGTAGCCGACGACCTTGAATTGTGGACAATTTATGCTAGTTCTAGCTACTAGGCTACAGAATACCCTATCTAGATACGGTCTGGAAGATACCGATGTTGTTTGCTCATGTCCACATTGATCCATTCGGGAATTGTCAGCCAATTGGAAGTAACTAAATAGGTTTATGACGCTTTTACTAGTCACGTTTCTGTTAACTAGCCCCACCCTATGCAGGCACGCGTCGAAGATGGTGTTCCAATCGCCCACTAGAACTATAGAGTGATACATCCCAAGGAAAACCTCCAAATATATGAAGAAATCCAGTTACCACTCCCCAGTCGGGCGTACAAAATGACTAGTCTAAAAGCACCACTTTTGTTCTTGCTTACATCTAGGACCACCAACCTATATATATATATATATATATATATATATATATATATATATAT
>NC_068983.1:138478968-138487516 GCF_001194135.2 Octopus bimaculoides | reverse complement strand
TATATATATATATATATATCATTCATCCACAGAAATGGGTGAATATATTATTAAGTTCAACTTTTAGATATTAGAAAGCACGTCTGGGCTTCATCAGTAATTCACTTCTCAACCAAATTGAATGCGATATTTTTAGCAATAATGATCCAGTTTTCAACTATATTTCGAGATGAAATAATTGAAATTTGGTTCATTAGAAAAAAGTTAGATCAAGATATGTGAAATCGAAAATGGAAGAGTAAGACGAAACATTGATTTTGAATTATAATGTCAGTTATTTTAAAAGAAAATATAGATTAATTGGGTTTAAAAGAATGTGCGCAGTGAGAAAAGTCTCTTGGAGAAAACCTCGTTAAAAGTGTTAAATAGGAGAAATGTTGTGTGGCTTTAAGTGCCAAAAAATGGTAACCTTCAAAATTGATTTTGAATCAAAATACCTCAGCTATTCAATAGTTGTGTTCAAAGGAAGGTGTTCTATGAGATGAATCTTATGGTGAAAACCTCGTCAAAAATATTAATTAGCTTTAAAAAAGTGGTGATCATTTTAACAAAATAAAACATTTTTGTCATTTTAAGATATAAAAGATGGCACCAAGTGTCGTAGGTTGCTTAGCTTAAAACTATAGCACGCTTAGCTGGAGTTTCAGAGGTAGGGATTCGATCCTCTATATCACCTTGCTAGCCATTTCTTCCGTTTACTAAAGGTATTTAGTCAATTCTCTAAGCTATTTTCACAGTTATTCAGCGTTTGAGAATTAGTTCGGATGTAAGTGCTCTATGAGCAGAATCTTATGATGAAAACCTTGTCAAAATATTAGCTGCCAAACACATTTTGTCTTTCAGTGACGAAAAGAGGTAATAATTTTAAGAAATCAACGTATTTTTGTCTTTTTAAGAGAAACGTCATATTATCTGAACTCAAATGAAATAGTTCATCCAAATGAATATTTTTGAGAGAGCCCTGTCTAAGAATATTAAGCATAAACATTGTTTTGTATTTTGGCGATGTCACATTAATTTCTCATTTTGTTTATGTATTAAATCATTTATATATTAAAAATATTAGAATAAATAGTTTCACTCATGGAAAAAACAAATTATTATTTATTTAATTAGAATATAACACATTCATAATAAAAAAATGTTTAATAATATATTTATTTGTAACAGATAGGCTGCTATTAATCTTTTGTTATTTTTATGTGAAAACAAGCTCTATGTTTGAATAAAATCTTATTTTCAATAGAATAATTTCCGAATTATAAAGGTCAATATAATTATAATAATAGAAGCGTTGCTTACAGAAAAAATGGACTAGAAGGAAAAATGCGAGCACAGTATCCTAGAATATTCTTAAGTATTGAACCTTGAAACTATAGAACAAGCAATTATTAAGTCTGGAAAAGTAAAGAACAAGAAAAAAATTTATAAAATTGCTGCTGATGTTAGAATTTATCAAATAAATTTCTGACATTGTTCAAGTGATAGTGTGTACACTGTTTTGTTCTTTATACTTTTTTTACTTTTTATTGGAATTTTTTTTTTTAAATTGAAGTTAATATTTTTTATTTAATTTTTTTTTCCAATAAACTAAAACATGTCTGTCTTATTTTAGTACTATATATTATTTTTGTATGTTTTTTTCTTAACAAAACTCATACAAACATTTTAAATCACATATATCATTTTATAAAATTAAACTCAGGTAGAATATATGTAATTCAAAAGAGTAAAATATAGTAAAATCAGATTTTTTTTTGGAAACAAAAGATTTTAAATACTTTAACGTTTGCCTTATCAGATAACAAAATATTTTTTTTTACATTTCGAAAAATATTTTTTAAAAATGAAAATTAATGAACAAATTGTGCGCAGAATGTAAAAATAACGCTTTGGTTTCGGGTCTTTCTTTTAAACTTCGGTGTTATATTTGTCAATTTTGCTTAAATTGCTACTATTTGATGTTTTAAATATATAAATCGAATTTTTGATGTGTAAAATTGCAGGTAATTAGTTTTTTCACTAAAACTGAAAATAAAATTTCTTGCGTATTTTAATTTAAACATTTAAGCAAAATAAAAATATAAAAGGGCATTTATTACCATTTTAGTTTTTAGATTCTAACGTCAGCAGCAATATCTTAAGCTTTTTCTCGTTGTCCTGTACTTTTCCAAACTAAATTACAACTTGTTTTGTACTTTTCCAGGTTCAATACTTTAGAATATTTTAGGATTCTGCGCCCACATTTTGTATTATATACTCGTAAGACCTAGGAGTTTGTTTAAATATTTGTCTTCATGTTTTTGTTATTGCCAGAGAGCCTACTGTTATAAGGATGGTTTCAGTTTTCAGGGCCCACAATAGGGTTAATTCTGCTTCCATATTTTTTTATTCCAACAGTTTTTCCAATTCTTTTAGAGACTCACTGTCATTTATAGGGATTGGTATGGCGATTAGGAATCTTATGTTATACGCCTTGGTTCATGACAATATTTGGTCGGTTAATCTTGATTTCCCTATAAATGTGTATCGGTGTATCCTGGCGGACAGTTGCTTTGACACTATCTGTAAACTTTTCATGGATATGACATAGTACTAGCACAACTTCTATCGTATCTGTGGACATAGTCTTTCTTGGATAAATCTAGGTAGCAAGAAAGAATATAATTCTGTTTCTTGTCGATCATCAAATATGAAATTACTGTATTCTGCTTCATTATTCCGTTCATTTTTTATGTGGTGTCTGAGGGAGGGGGGCCAGTCGATTACATCGGCCCCAGTACGCAACTGGTACTTAATTTATCGACCTCGAAAGGATGAAAGGCAAAGTCGACGTCGGCGGAATTTGAACTCAGAACGTAAAGACAGACGAAATACCTCTAAGCATTTCGGAAAGCTCGCCACCCTATGATATTGCATCGCAATTAATAGCCTTTCCATCCTTTCTCTGAATCCTGCTCTTTTCAACCAGTGTTGGGATTTTTTGATGTCTATTTCTACTTTATTTAGCGTATTTGCCATGTTCAGTCTTTTGTTCTCATCGCTTTATCATTGCATTTTGTAGTTCCAGTTTCAGCTTAGATTTCACTGCTTTACAGTTTTTGTTGCTTCTTATTTTTATTTATAGCTGTCAGTTATTGTGACACATGGTACTCAGTTTTCCACATTCTTGAACACAGAAAATAGTTCTTTTATTTTGTTTTGCTCATATTTTGTAGCTATTTGTATCATTTGTCTGTGATTCTGAATTTGATATTCTAGTAATCCAATGGGGAATATTTTATACTTGTTTTCTAATGTATAGGGTTACTTACTGCCTTCCATTTGTGGTTTACATAATCATTTTAGCAGATTTTGTGTGGAGTATTCTAGATCTAGTTCTTACTTTCTTTTTCTTTCTGTCTCATTCTGATTCTTTATTTCGTGTCCAGTTAAGAATATTGTAACTACATCTTATAACTGGAGTAACCTCAGAGGTATTTATGAGGCGATTTTGAAAGTGAAGCTGTTGCTTACTATCGAAACCTTGCAACAACTAGACCTATACAGCACTGCCGTCGTAGAAAGGACTAGACCGCAAGCCTAACAGCAGTATAAGTATCAATAACAATAACATTAACCAAATAAACACCAACAGCAATGGTAGGTACAGTCACAACTGCATCAAAGATGAAAATAATAACAGTAGGAATGACAACGTGTGAAATAGAGCAGCAGACAGTAACAGTAAAACCACTAAAATCGCCAACAAAATTACCGGCAGTTGGGAGGAAATAATTACCAGAGATAGTACCCTATTAGTTACAAACCGAAGTAGTAGCAATATTGGCACAACCGCCACACTAGTAATACACAAATACAGCATCACTAGCAGCGATAATAACAGCAGCAGCAATAACAATAACAGTAGCAGGAACAGGAACAGTGGAAGCTCAGCAAAGACACCTCTTTTCTTGGAACTGGAAAAACATTCGATTCGGTTGCGTTGGACAAAATACGTAATTTATTTGGGATGGATCATTTAATTTTCTCAGGCTCTGCTTTCTTCTATATTTTCCGTTCAACAAGAACTGAGACGTGGTGACAAGCACAACGACGGCTCTCACCCAGAAATGGGCCGATACGATGCTATCCCTAAGTTTCGGGAAAGGCTGGTGAGGGCTTTGTTACATCCGTCATGTATAGAAGCTTGGCTGTGGTGCTTTGTCGACGTTCATGCGACCATCCTGGAGTATCTGACTTACCGTTTCTTATAGAAGGGATGCTACCCGCTTTTTGTGGAAGGGATGATTACCGTTTTACAACCGCCGCGTCAAGTATATGGCATGACATCGATAGTGATTGGCAAACTTGCAGTGATATTAGTACGTCTCTAGGACTTCTTTAGTGAACTTGTGCGGCCTCCGTCTGTCGAATGCATTTTACCCCAGCTGTTTGACAGACCTGCAGTTCTTGGTCGAGCGAAGAATGACCCAGAAGATAGATGCCATACCTGTCGACTGTTCTTTCTTCCTTATCGCATACCTTGTTGTCAGCACGAGCATGCTATATCTATGATCCAGCATAGTTTGAGGTCATCCATGAATAACAAATGGTTGACTTTTTGTTGGCGACTTTTTAATACATACCCAGTTTTTGCTTTCCTCAGAATTCCTCATTTATTGTTATCAAGCACACTGCAAAGATCAGTGGGGGCAGGCAGTCCCCCTGGAAGATGCCCCTTCTAATTTCTACTGTCCCTAAACTTCTTCCGTATGCTGTCAGGTCTGTCCTCCAACTTCGGCATACTTTTTCCAAGCAATCGCTCAAAATTCGATGCAATATCAAATAGATTCATACATTCCATTATCCAAGAGTGTGAGATCATATCGTACGCCTTACGATAGTCGATCCATAGCATAGCCAAGTTACTTTTCCTCCTCTTGCAGCCTCTAAGTACAGTTTTGTCTATCAGGAGTTGATCTTTGGTCCCTCTGCGCTTACGCTTGCAACCTTTCTCCACATGTAGCAGGACTTTATTTTTTCCGGATGTTTGTACATTGACTCTGCGAATATTCTAGTCAATAATTTCCACATTAGTAGCAGACAGGATATCGGCCTGTAATTGTCTATCGTATTGCCTTTTTCCATGTTTTTCAGGCACAGCACTGTCCTACCCAATGTCAACCACTCTGGTGTTACTTGGTCGGCATTTAACAAGGTGTTGAGTTGCACAGCCATTCGTGCATGACATTCACCAGATCGTTTGATCCAGCCTTGAACTCCATTTGGTCCCGAGGCCTTGCAGTTGCTCATTTTTTTGCCGATTTCCTTCACTTCCCTAACTGAAATGACTAGTTCTGCCTGTTTCGGATAGACTACTGTTTGTTTGAGTTCTTGCAACCATTCAGCATCCTTCTTGTGCTCCTTGTCTTTGCTCCAGATGTCACTCCAAAGCCTTTGACTTTCATTATCTGGTATCAACTTTTAATTTGTACACTCTCCATTTATTTCTTTAGAGAATCTCTTCTGATCTACTCTGAATAACTTATTCTGGTGGTAACCCTTCATTCTTTAGTCGTATCTTACCATCTTTGCTTTCTTTGCAACGAGGCGCTGTTTCAGTTCTTCCATTACCACTTTCAGTATCGTCACTATTAATAGTCTTATTTCACAGACCTCATATAACGTTTCCTATTTTGTTCCATTGGAGGCATATAACGCCAACCAGTTTAATACTATGTAACGCCTTCTGCAGTGTTCGCACTGTTGTGTTACACTTCTAGCAAACAGCAATTCTGAATAGAAGAGGTTACTTATTGTACTTAAAACTACTTACTCTCTCGACACCGGGTGGATGAAAGACAAATTTGTCCTGGGCAGGATTCCAAATTAGAACGTAAAAAGCCGAAAAATTTGCAGTACTTTGAGATTTCTCATTTAACAACAAAAAAGTCGATTCATGCAACAAAAAAGAAACTATAATAATATGAAGATCCGCAAAGATTTTAAAATTGATATAAGTTCACCACCAGAAAACAACCACACACGCGTACGTTCATACAACCACACACTGTGACGCACGCGCACACATACATAAATATATACAGATATACATATGAATATGTAGGTTTTCTGCTCGTGTACCCAAATCAATTAATTAATTAAAATAATAATTCGTTCATCAATATGTGTGTATGTATGTATGCAGGTATGTATGTATGTATGTATGTATGTATGTATGTATGTATGTATGTATGCATGTATGCATGTATGTATCGATAAACGGACTCCAGAAAGTAAAAAAACATACCAAGATCTAAGGTTTGGTATATACGTGATATAGTGTAAGGTTAAAATAGTGTAAAGTATAAATATAAAAATATTGATAAAAATGTTTAATCATAACACGGTATTGTATATGCATTTCTATGTTGCTATTTACATTTTCTTTTAATTTGCTATATTATTGATTGAAATCATGTGGTAATTTAATACGAAAGCGATTCCAGTCATTAGATAAGATGAAAAAAACAAAGGTTTTAAGAAGCCTCTCAGCAAAATCTCAAGTGAAGCAGTTCTCCAAGAAATTAATTAAATACTACTGATTATTACTCTGCTCAGATATCGAAGAGCCATTTCATCTTAGCCTCAAAGTGAAGTATACCAATAATTTTTTGTTTCGTAAACTAAATACTTGTGCTTCCTACCTTATTTAAATTGTATTCATACACTTGCACGCAGAAGAAATTTTGAAGTCAATGTCTAACTCCTTCTTCCAAGAGTTAACAATTATGTTGTCTACTAAAAAATACTTTATAAAGCTTGACATAAAACAAATATTCAATCGACCCGGAGAGGACGAGAGACAAAATCGACCTCGTCGCAATTTGAAATCTGATTATAAAGACGGATAAAATGCCGCTAAGCCTTTTGTCCGGAGGGCTAATGATTCTTCACCTTGAAATAATGATAACGATAATAGTAATAATAATAATGTATTCAAATTTAGACACAAAGCCAGAAATTTCGGGGTGGAGGTAAGTCGATCCCAATGTTCAGCTGGTACTTATTTTATCGACCCTGAAAGGATGGAATACAAAGTCGAGCTCGGCGCAATTTGAACTCAGAATGTAAAGGCGGACGAAGGTGATGAAACCAAAGTTATAGAAATTAGAAAAGTCCCCAATAAATAATGTTTTTGTAGAATTAATTTTTTAAAAAATTAGAATTTCAAAGGGGAAATATTACACAGGGTATTACTGTAGTGTTACTAATTCGGGTGAAGGAAACATTAAGTTGAAAGCGGTTGAACTGAAGCATTTCGACTAAGAAAGCAGGAAGGGTATCGACAGGAAGCAACAAACTGTGCGCAGAAGCATACATTCCCAATCAGATATGGATCATTTGTACTGGAAGAAGAGGTTAATGGGACAACAGAAAACAAGTCTAGATAGTAGAAAACTGTTTATTGTAAGTTGCACCCAAATGTATAAAAGAACACAGAAAAACTGGAAAAACTTCAAAGGAAAGAAGTTCCGTTCAGTATTTTTAACACAAAAAAGAGAAAAAAAGCAAGAGATAAAAGATGAGAAGGCCACGTAGATTTGGTTACAGAAAGAAGTATTGAAGAAAGAGAACAGTGGAATATAAATTAAGGGCAAATGTAATCAAGAAAACAGGTCGAATATGGCTACCATTAAAGAATTTAAAAGACGTTTAAGCGACGGATTACAGATGCTTCTCATCATGGACTAAACTCTATAATTCAACAGGAAGATAATGAAAACGTTTTTGACATGTCATGTGATAAAATAGTATTAACAAGAAGAAGACTCTTGCGATTCAGCATGATATTTTGTTTATTTTAGAAAGCCAAAATTATGTAGCTTTCCTTCTTTTAGCCTTCTTTTTATAGTTGGGAATTTTATACACTGGAATTTCTACAATCAATTCACACAGAAATGGCGTTCAAGACCAATATGCGAGATGTTATTGTTAAGTTACAACCAGGAGAAAAGTGTCTGCGTTTTGAAAGTATTTACCTTAGCTGATGTAATAAACCTTTCAGAGAAATAGTGAAATTATCCAAATATGAAGTTATCGAACAGGAGAGAAACATATTCCGTTAAAATGTCACAGAATTCTAATCTCTCGCGATCACGTGTGGATTTAATACTAAAGTGCATCAACAAATTCCGGCCAAACTGAACTCAGAGCGTTTAAATATGATTAGTTTTCAAAAGAATTACTTCAATAATTGTTGAGGCACTCTAGCAGTAAATCTACATGTGAAGTCTGAAATTGAAATTCTAACCAAATATCAACAACACTTACGCAATTTATGACTTTCTTCTTGCAAGCGTATTCGTAATCTAAGTAAATTTAATCTCCTCATTTTTCCATGCCACAGCAGCCGAAATTACCACTACTTCACCACGAGATCAATTACATTCCATATACATACCTACCTACATACATACATACATACATATATGCATGAATGTATTTTTATATGTGTACATGTATATGTATCTATATATATATATATATATATATATATATATAT
>NC_068983.1:138474887-138477387 GCF_001194135.2 Octopus bimaculoides | reverse complement strand
TATTTTATCTTATTTATTCTGTATTACATGTGTTCCGTTATCAAGAGGAGTTATATCGATATTCATGTGGAAGAATAAATAATAAATCTCCCATTAGTAATTGATCAGATAGAATTGAAATTAATTCTGTATCTGATGAATTACTAATGGGGGTTTATTTATATATGATTCAAATTCTACTGCAACAAAAAACAAAAGAAAGACACTAGAGTGGAAACAACAAACAGGTGTTTTAGTTTGACGGCCAGGAAAAATGGAACAGTCTTTGACATTTCGAGCCTTCCCTCTTCTGCAGAGAAGAATGAGGAGACAATCCAGTAGGACAGGAGAAAAAACAGGAAGAAGAGAGGAGAAAATGTCTGGATAAACAGTTGTCCATGTTGAATTGACCGGACAGAAGGAAATGGTTCTTGGAGGCAAGGGTGGCATGGGTGGCTAGAGAGAGGTTAGTATCCTAGCTCAAGTGTGTATGCACAAAGATTATGCGTATGTGAGGATAATGTGTGCGTGCGTATGGGAAAGTTGTGTGTATGTGCGTGTTTGCAAGCATGTATGTGACTACCGAGATTAAGTGAGCGTGTGTATGCATTAGAGCATGCGTGCATATACATGTGTGTATGTGTGTGTGTGTGCATAAGAGAGAGTGTAAACAAGTACGTGCCCGTGCATAGAGCTCTGTGTGTGTGTGTGTGTGTGTGTGTGTGTGTGTGTGTGTGTGTATGTGCGTGTGTGTGTGTATGTGTGTGTGTGTGTGTGTGTGTGTGTGTGTGAGGAAAAGGAAGCTGCTAGTAATAAGAGGCTAAAATTGAGGCATTTAGAGCTGAGTTCGGGTGAAAGGCAATTGCGGGCTGAAACGATGGAGCGGCCAGGGTTGTTGGGTTTGTAAAGTTTAAGAATGAAGTAAATGGTATGGAAGCATGAGGTACGTACAATGAGACTAGAGTCGGTAGGGGTGGAAGTAGAAGGGAAATAGAATGGTAGATGAGACGTGAATGGTAGATGAAAGGAGTTGTTGATTATGTGATATGAGGTTGAAGGTTAGCGGACGAGTTGATAGAGTACCTCAGACTTATAGAGGTCTGTGGGCCACCCAACCACAGATAGACCTTTGTTGCCAGAGCTAATGACGGCGTCTTGATGGCGTCGGAGACATAGAAGAGATGAGAATTCGGCTCAGAAGTTGTTGAAATGTAGAGAACGTCTTGGCAAATTCTTGCAAATTGATCATGCGCCTGGGATTGAACGGGAGCCGGCGTCCAGTGGGATGGTCGGCGGCCCTAGTCAATAAAGCAGTTTTCTTTATTAGATTCAGTGGTGGGGTGGATTATTATGGAATAGATCATGCAGCCTGACACAGTGCAAGAAATGCTGGACATCAGCCCGGGTCCGAATCATGTTGCTGGATGGAGTGAGTGGTAGAAACAGAAACCCCCTACCAAGGAGAGAATTCATATATACGGGCAGCGAAATCTGAGTAAAGTTACCGCGCTGGATAAAATGCTTAGAAGCATTGATTCCGAGTATGTGCTCTGAGTTCAAATGTCAGCTTTACCTTCCATCAGTTCGAAGTCGATTAAATAAGTACCAGTTGAGTAATGGGGTTGATGTAATCGACTAGCCTCTCTTACAAAATTCAGAACGTGTCTGCAGCACACACACACACACACACACACGCACACACACACATATATATACACACATGCGCACACACACGCATATATGTACGAGGGAGTGCTGAAAAGTTCCTGCATTTAAGGGTCTCGCGAAAGACCTGGCTGGAGGCCAAACATTCCGTGTTCTTTCACAAGACTAAGAAAAACTGAAAGACCGCTGCTGTGTGTGAATTTGCGGGGGAAAATGCTGAATATACTGATCCTGTATTTTCTCTTACCCAAAGAATTTCCAGCAACCTCCCATATATGTGTGTGTGTGTATGCGTGTGTGAGAGAGAGTGAGAGAGGAAACGAGAGAGAGAGAGAGAGAGAGAGAGAGAGAGAGAGAGAGAGAGAGAACGTGTGTGTGTGTGTGTGTGTGTGTGTGTGTGTATCTGTTTTTCAGCTTTTTCTTTCTATAATTTAGTTAATCTACGTATATGAAGATATATCGGTTCAGACCTCGTTTGATAGAACACTTTAGCTAGATTCCTGGTTTAGTAAGCATATCTATAATATATGAAGTGTAATTACGTTGAAGCACTTCAAGTACACCTCATCCTGTATTTGTTGGTACACTGTAGTAGTGTAGTCGTAAATCTATCCACGAGAGAGTGAGATTAGGATTCATTGACGTTTTAAACAAATATTGACACTTTGCATGCGAGGGTGACTTTGCTCACGCGAATGATTTCGTACTTTGAGTAAATTCAATGTTTTCGTCACCCCTGCTCAGCTTGCAATAAATATGTAAAAAAACATATTCATTCTTTCACGGAATATATTATATCACAAACATATATGAATGTATATATATTTCTTTATATATGTTATATATATATATATAT
>NC_068983.1:138471202-138474511 GCF_001194135.2 Octopus bimaculoides | reverse complement strand
ATATATATATATATACATGTATGTGTGCATATATATGTATGTACATACGTATTAAGTACGTATGTAAAAATGCTACTTTCTAACGAAATAAATTTTCCTGAATTGTTTTGTAATATATGCGCAGTGAGTTTGCTAATAAGATATTACTTTAACATGCATAAAGCTGTTGGACAGCAAAATCTTGCTTTCTCTTTCCAACACTTTATACTTTACAATGCTTTTCAATGATTTTGCTTCGAATAAAACATGTCGAAAACTGGTGTGATGTATATTTCTTGTGACTATTTATATTATTCACACTCACATATATTTGATTTAATGCAATTTGTTTCATAGTTGTTATAAAACTCCCAAACAGATTTTACGACATAAAATAATCATGCAACGATCGAAGCAATGAAGGAACCTTCAGTCTCTCAATCGGTCTATTACAAATATCAATTATAGCGCTTTCAAATCTCATTCAACGTACTTAATACAAGGAAGGGCACTTACAACGATGTTTTCCTGGATATACAAAACGAAGGGACGGCATATTTTTGACGGTCTTCGACTATAAGGCTGTTTGATAGGATCGAGCAGTGAGATGAAAGAGAACATCAACTAAACAATTTGATATTTTGTATATAATTATAAGGCGGCGTGCTGGCAGAATCGTCAGCGTGCCGGACGAAATGCTTAGCAGCACTCCTTCTTCGGCCAAAGTCGATTTTACCTTTCATCCCTCCGGATTCGATAAAATAAGTAGCATTGGAATCGATTTAATCGACTTACGAAATTGCCAAAATTTGATACCAATATTTTGTATATAACTGAAGGCACGAGTCCTAGCGTTTAAAGCGTTTCACTTTCGATCGCCAGACTGTGATTTTGATAACCAAACCGGTGCGTTACGTTCTTGAACAAAACACTTCATTTCAACTTGCTCCGGTCCATTTAGCTGTCACTATCCCTGCGACGAACAGGCCTCCCGTTCAGGGAGAATGTCATTACCTCGATCACTTATACGCCACGGAAACAAGATAACCGGCCCTAAGAGTCCTAATATGCGATACAGTCATGTCCAGAACTTGATGATGATAATGGCGAAGATTCAATAATCAGCTTTAAAGGCCGGGAAGCTTTCAGATGAATGCGATTATTGTAGGACTAGTCTTCATATACTGATTCGAAGGAAGATTAAACCACCAAAGTGGTTTCTAATAGCTGTTCCAAAAACCCATACGAAAAATTCGATTCAGCTACAGACAGAAAATTTACCAAAACAGTTGTCTGTTTTAAAATGTTGCCACTCTCTATACGAGATGATTTTATATTATCCGTTTATTGATGGAATGGTTTCTATAAGATTTTATTTTTAGGACCGGTGCTGATTTAACTTTGCTCGTTACACCATCCCGTCAATTACGTGTGCTCTGGCTGCACATAATAATATACCATGATCTTTACTATATGACGTATACGAATAACATCAGTATATCACCAAACATTTGTCATATAAGGTATTATTTATTTTCAGGTTCATATCTAGTTTTGTGTTTTTTTTCTTTCAGTTCCTTCACTACACTTATCCTCAGTTAGCCCTCATCAAACATATCTATCATCAAAGGCTCTCTAACCGTAACTAGCTTGTCTTTCTTTGTTTGATACATCCTTATCCACCATGTTATTACATTATGAAACACGTTCGGAGTGTATTACGAGTTGATCTACATCTTGATCTGCTGTGAAGAGACTAATAAATTGGCTACGCACTACTTCATAGTATTCGCCATCTGCTTCTACTTATAGGCAGCGTATAAGGATATAGAATCGCAATTTCTCTGAGTTCTAGTTAATGTTATTCTGTATCTACAACTGTTATAACATTTCTTCCAACCTTTTAAACTCTATCTCGCTCTTTAACTATTACATTATTTAGGCTATTATTCGCGGCCACAACCCTACGATTCTTTCTCTTGCAATGTTTCCTTTTGCACAAAATATTTTTCTCTGTGGTAACTATCTTATTCTGTTCTATTCATTTCATCTGCATTATATTCTGTGCTGTAATATGTCATCTCTATCTTGTAATCTCGTATATCACATCAATGATATTTAGCAACATGCCTTGTTGCCAACTTGCTTGTTCACTTTGAATACTATGACCTTTGTGCCACCGTCTCTTCCAGGCAAACGGAATTATAACGTGCAGAACCATATTTTGCGAAGGATTTACAATTTTGTTTGAAGCATATATGTGTGGCTATTGTGCATGTGTCTATTGTACATATGCTACATAACAAATTCTCTCTCCAGAGAAAACTGAACATTCTGGAGAATTCAATTGATTCACTCAATACATTAGATTAGATTTTTTATAAACTAGTCGTAAAAAGAACAGCATGGACAAGGGTACAAGTAAAAAGCCAGTAATGAAGATAATTGTCAATAGTGCAGACTGCTGCTTTCAAGTATCTATCATTTCCTTTTACGTGGTGCGTTGGCAAGTTAGCTAAGAAAGTCGAAGATCACTTATTTGGTTATGATCTGTTCTACTCTCTGCATAATGAAATTCATCTGGGATTTTTAATAGGAAGCAATAAGAATAACCTATACATATAAATTCTTATGTAAGTTCAACTGAAAAATGTTTTATATAAAGAATATAGTATTAGTTAATGTGTTTCACAGAGATGTCTGTCATCATAAAGCAAGTCACATTACCTCGAGAGTGTCTACTTCCGTGTTGTAATATTTTTGTAATTATTGATGCAATATATTGCAGATAGCTTCTAACATGAGAACGACAGCTGTTTATAGTATAATTGTGTAAATGTGTGTGTGTGTGTGTGTGTGTGTGTGTGTGTGTGTGTGTGTGTGTGTGTGTGTGTGTTGTGAATGATACCTGATAATAAAAAGATGTATGTATATACACACACACACGCACACACACACACACACACAACACACACACACACACGCACACACTCACACACGCACGCACACACACACAAACACACATATATATATGCATATGTATATGTATATGTATACATATTTTGTCAAAAAAAAAACACTTTCTCCGTTAGCGAACGCATTCTCTTACAACCATTTGAATAACATCTCATTCTTCTCTCTGTTCCATCTTTCCTTCCTTCTTCCCACTGGCTTGTGAGGTTACTGACAGAGTATGGTTACTGACAGAGTATGCATTCGTGATTAATCACACACCACACATATTCTCATTCACCTGTATATATACATACATACATACGTATGTATGTTTATATATGTATGTGTGTGTGCATATATATATATATATATATA
>NC_068983.1:138465964-138471192 GCF_001194135.2 Octopus bimaculoides | reverse complement strand
TATCCAATTTATAATTTGAGTGGAGGCAATACGAGCGGAAAACTAGAGAAACATAACCTATTATCCAGCAAAATATTCAATATATATGTGTAGTTTCTTCGACATTAATAAAGCAATATAAAGTTCGAATTAATAAAAGTATTATAAACATACAAGCATATAAACATATAAATATATACACACACACATATGCATAGATGCATACATGTGTGTGTATGTACGCGCGTGCGAGCGTGAGTATGTGTGTGGGCGTGCGTGTGTGTGTGAGTGTGTATAGTTCTTACAGCTAGAGATGCAATACCTGGACATATCAACCGAGTTATATCCTGGATTTACTGGGTGTGTAAACTCTTCCAAAGAAAATTCCGGAAATAATATTTGTCATTTTTATAGCACATTCGATCTAGTACATAGAACTTCATGAGAGTGAATACAAATAATTAAAATAAACGAAGGGAAGAAGGAAGAGGGAAGTGGGAAGAGGAAAAACAGAGCCACGAGATGAGGCCAGAACGCTTAATATATTAGAATCATACTGTTTTGCAGTGTGAAGCTTGAATTCGATAGGCAAAAGAGTGAACTAGCAAATGAACTAGAGATGTAGTCTTTGGGTTATCTCTTTACATATGGGTACCAGGGTGAATAAATAGTAGTAAAATAAAACTAGTTCTAATGTAAAACAGGAATCGCCAACATGTCTATAAAAAGGATAGTACTTATGATTTCGTAATTAGAGCTAATTATTACTTATCCAAAAAACAAACCCGTAAAGTTTTTATAATGGTGTACTTACTGAAATATTCTAGAGCCCAACCACCTCTTGTCCGTAATGAAAGTGACCAAATTTCAACCGTCTCTACAACTAGTCAGTTATATTTAAACCAAGGGCAAGTTAGGACCGCTACAAGGGCAGCCGTAAAAAAAAAAGGAAATGAACCCGTAAATAAAAGGTTTTGGGGAGAAGACTATGTCATAAGTGGCACAAGGCTGTTTATGCCCTTCTCCACCATTTCAACGTAAAATAAAATTAAGATAAGAATTTTAAAAATTAAAAAAAGATACATTCTAGTAACCATGCAGCAATAACTAATTGTACAGTTAAGGGGAGGTAAATACTAGTATAATTACCTTCAAAATATAATGTTATATCTGACATCTTAGATAGACAGCGTATTTCCAAGTGGTGGTAATACTAGACGAACAAGTAAATGTCTACACATTCCTGAGTACATTCTGCCTCTTAGACATACGAGAGGGCAAAAGTACAAAACTCCAAATAGTTAAACGATTACAAGTTAAATCACTTGCTAATTACTAACATGGTTACAAACTCAGGGTCCTACCACAATGTACTAAATCTTACTTAATATGTATTATATATTATGATTAACATTAGGTTGTTCATATTACTAAACTTAACGTTATATTGACACTGGCGTGGATGTAGCCATACTGAGTCTGCCACAAAATGTCACTTCCATTCATGCACAATAAGCCTAATAATAGCTCATGGGTAGTCATCTACTGCAGAGCCCAAATACAGACCTATACAATCTAGAGACGAAATCAGTAAAGATTAAGATATCAATCTGAAGTTATGTTTTACGGAGGAGGGTTGTGTTGTTCCTAATGTTCTAAAGGATGGGGCCTGTGTTGTTGCTAAGTGGGTAGGACAAATAGGGTCTACTATATGTGGAGGTAGATCGATATGCTGGCTGGAAAATTACGTCCCGATTGAAGAAGACGCTAACAAGCTCACCCATGGTATAAAAGAGGGCAATGGTGTTTAACCTGAATGTTTAAAGCCTCTGGTAACTAATTTTACTTTTCTCTACCTTTTATGCCATGGGTGATCTTGTTTGCACTAGCTTCATGAGCGGCATTGTGCACGTTGTCTGTTTACTTTGCTTCACATGTTAGGCTGCACATGGTAAAATTTATTATTTCGCAAATACAGTTGCACATACGCTCATACTTATACATTCACTCACACACAAATATACCACTACATCTCTGAGCATCCCCATGCATACATATACGCACACACACACACTCACGTGCACACATATGCATATATATATATATATATATATATATATATATATATATATATATATATATATATATATATATATATATATATATATATATATATATGTATATATATATATACATATATATATATATAAGGTGTATATGTACATATATACAGATGCACACCCACATCCACACATAGCGATCAGCAAACACATTCACAACGATACTCAAGCCGTATATTAAATGCTTTCTCAAAGCAAAGGTCATATTTTTCGGAATGACGACATATAAAGGATAACGGACTTTGAACTGGTTTTCCGTGGCACCTATGTACACGTATTTCTGTTGGAATGTGGAGATTACGCATTTATATACTATGTTTTTTTTTTTTTTTTTTTTTTTTTTGACACATTGGTTCAAGTGCGGACAGGTGGATTTTCTAAGGCATGTGCAGTTATTCGTATTCTTATTATTTCTATGTTTATCTGGCGGCCTTTTGATTCTGTTTTCATGATGTTCCGTTTGATTGCTAGCACTCGAAGCCTTGTTGAATCGGCAATTTTTTTTGTTAGATCTTTTTTGATGATACATTTCAACTTTATAGACATTGTCTTTTATGTATTTTGAGTTTTTGCAATCTATCTGTTGTTTATTTTTGCTATTGGTGTTAAATTTTGATTTGTTTGTTCTCTGCCAGGAGACGTTGTATGTTTAATTTCTGGTTGTTGTATTCATGTATGTAGTACTCCATCCATGTTGTAAGATGTTGCATACGATATTTTCACTGTGTGCTTGTTGAATAAACGTTAGTATTTATGTGTTATAGAGAAGCATCTATTTAATGCTGCAATGAATTGCTTACCAACATTGGACGATATTTGGAGTCCAAAAATTGGATTATACCATAGAACTTCCGAATTTTTGTACCTTTTATTTGATTCCTTCCATTTATTTTGTGTGTGTGTTGTGATTATGTGCGTCTGTATTCCAATTTCTTCAGTCCTTTTGGGTTATATCTGTTTTCCTCCTATCTTTCCTTTGTTCCTCAGGTTTTCCCTGTTTTATTGTTAGTCGTTTGTTGATGTCATTCATGTTATCTGTGTATTCTACCTTATTTGCGTTTGTGTTATTGTTATTTGGTGTTCCGTTATTTTCAAACTTGGTTTTCCTCTATTTCCGGCCCTAGTTAGCGCATCATTGTAGTATGGTGCATGCTGTTTGGATATATATACATATATATATATATATATATATATATGTGGGTGTGTGTGTGTGTGTGTGTGTGCGTGTGTGTGTGTGTGTGTGTGTGTATAGGTTTGTGTGTCAGTGTTTGCTCCGCCCACCATCGCTTGACAACCGATGTTGGTTTGTTTACGTCCCCGTAACATAGTGGTTCGGCAAAAGTGAACCGATAGAATAAGTACCAGGCTCGCAAAGAATACGTCCTGGGGTCGATCTGTTCGACTAAAGGCGGTGCTCCAGCATTGCCGTATTCAAATGAATAAAAGAATGAAAGAATATCTATAAATATATATTTGAAATATTTGTAAATGTACCAAACGTACCATATATGTATATATATATATATATATAACGTGGCAGAATTAATGAATCCAGTAAAAATATCCACATGATGTTACAGTAACATTTACGTAATCTTTATCTGGTCATTATATTTTATATGTGAATGAGTACCAAACAAGTAAATCCAAGAAATGATTAATTATTCACTCTAAAAGTTGCAAGAAGAACGCCATCTACAATAAAGAATATGCGCTATTATTACAAAATGATATTAAAGTCTAAGTATAGATAACATTGTATTTGTGTTTTAAATAGCTACAATAAGTTCTAACACGATTTTAACGTAATTCGATTTTGCTATATTTAACACATATAGCTCTGAATATTCATTATATATATTTCTTTAATATATTGAGTCTAGAATTGTATTTTTTGAAAAATCAGACAATGCAGAACATCGACAACTTAAGACATATACATATGTATAAGTAAAACTGTTTTGTTTTGTTTTTGTTTTTTTCGTCTATTATAAATTTAACGAATGAAGAAGTAGTAATGATAAAAGAATATTGTTACTTCTAAATGGAGATTATACTACTTGTGTGTGTGTGTGTGTGTGTGTGTGTGTGTGTGTGTGTGTGTGTGTGTGTGTGTGTGTGTGTGTAGAAATTAATGCTTTGTAAGTACGTGTTAGCAAATAGAAAATCATGTTCGAGACTTGAAGACAGATAAAATAAAAGAGCAAGGCGTGACAAAAACATGTATAAATAAAACGAGGCAGAAATACTTCATATTGTATATGTAAACGTACACATGGGCAGATAGATAGATAGATAGATAGATAGATAGATAGATAGATAGATAGATAGATAGATAGATAGATAGATAGATAGATATACATGTATATATATACATGTATATGTATGTACGTATGTCATTATTCAGTTTTATTTCAAGATTTCTTGCCAATAGAGGAAGAGCCGGTTTCTCACCGAGATCCATGGCTCCTTCATTGGAATTTCAACATCAACAAAACGGTATGTATGTATGTATGACCTCTCATGCATATTCTTGCATATCTGGACATGTTCATAGGCATGAATGTATGATTAGAAACAGAGAAGAGCCAAGTAAAACATGTGGTATAACTTTAGGGCCTCTAATTCATAACTTATAACTTAAACAGTGAAGAGTAGTTATGCTAGACAGGTAAAATCTCTTACAGCTCTTCTTAAAATAGCTAAGCAGGTAAAGCACGAGTTATCGAGCAAGGATTTCTAAGTAGGCTATGTATTCTGTCTCAGGAGAGAGCGAGAGAGAGAGAGAGAGCGGGAGAGAGAGCGAGAGAGAATTAATAAATAAATAGCCTTAAAGAAGGATATTAAGAGTTTCTACTTCGTTGAACAACTAAGTGCCCAAAGTAAAAATATGTTATCGGTTGATAGTTCCATGGTTGAAGTATTAGGGAAATCCTTAGTAGACGATAATATCCGTTAGCAGGTCCATTGTAGAATATCAAGGAGAACACAAGGTAAAAAATGATGGAAGTTACTAGTTCCATCTTTAAAGAAAACGTGAGGTAGATATGAGACTTCAAAGAGTACAGGACAGTATAAAGAAAGACTAAGTATTACATATATATATATATATATATATATATATATATA
>NC_068983.1:138464538-138464978 GCF_001194135.2 Octopus bimaculoides | reverse complement strand
TATATATATATATACTGTACATACATATATAAGTATATGTACGTATGCATGTATGTTAGAACGTACATACGTATGTATGTATATGTGTATGTATGTAAGTATGTAAGCTATACGTATGTATGTATGTATGTGTATTCGAGTGAAGTGAAACCAAGCACCGCTGCTATGAAATTTAAGCCAATTCTCACTCAACTTTCCTCTTAAAACGAAGAACACTTTGGATAATGTAGTTCTAGATAGATGATTGGAAATAAAAACCGACAATCAGATCTGTAACATCATTGATTTTAATTCTTACCGATCAGAGCCGGATTGGTGCAAGCTAGTGACTAATCCCTTCCATTATCCCATTTATTTTAATTTCCATATTAAGACTATAAATTTCTTCTAACCCCTACGTTTTGGAGGAAAATCATACCTCCTCACAGAGGCAATCTTGT
>NC_068983.1:138463847-138464528 GCF_001194135.2 Octopus bimaculoides | reverse complement strand
ATATATATCTGTCTCATTTATTTATTTGTTTTTGTTTTGATTTGTTAGCAATTTCCTTTTCTTGGATTACAAATGCATAGTCTTCGAAGTGTGAAGTGATATAGTGGTCAGGAGTCCAATGAGTCTGCATTTCACGTCAGTGTTACTGTCTTCTTCAAATCTTCGGGAAACATACCCATGCTTGCAGAGTCGGGTTTAATTATGATGAGTATATCACAGAGGTCTTCGTTGAAGTATCTTACTCCGCTGAAAATCCGTAATGAGGATTTACGCTTCTTTGTCTCTGTCTCTCTGTCTATTTCCATCTGTCATTCTCCCTCTAGACATGAAGAGAGAGATAGAGAGAGAGAGGACAGATAGAGAGAGAGGGAGGACAGATAGAGAGAGAGAGGACAGATAGAGAGAGAGAGAACAGATAGATAGAGGGAAGGAGAAAGAGAGGGAGAGAAACTGAATTTGATTTTTATGCAATTCCGATTTCACGCTCATTCTATCCCCACTTTTTATCTTTAAGCGGTAGATGCATAAACTTTGAGTCGCGAGAAAAGATATGTTTTGTTAAATAAATACAAACCTTTACTCGATTCGTTCAATGGCTTCTTCCTTGAGAAAGTAGAATATATATATGTGTGTGTGTGTGTGTGTGTGTGTGTGTGTGTGTGTGTGTGTGTGTGTGTGTGT
>NC_068983.1:138455207-138463513 GCF_001194135.2 Octopus bimaculoides | reverse complement strand
ATATATATATATATATATATATATATATATATATATATATACATACTTGTGTGTGTGTGCTGATGTGTACACACGCATAGACATACACAGATACTAGATACACATACGTACATAGATATATAGAGGTAGGTAGGTAGGTAGGAAGGTAAGTAGGTAAGATGGAGCCAAATGCGACGAGCTGGCAGAAACGTTAGCACGCCGGGCGACATGCTTAGCGGTATTTCGTCTGTCGTTACGTTCTGAGTTCAAATTCCGCCGAGGTCGACTTTGCCTTTCATCCTTTCGGGGTCGATTAAATAAGTACCAGTTATGCACTGGGGTCGATATAATCGACTTAATCCGTTTTTCTGTCTTTGTTTGTCCCCTCTGTGTATAGCCCCTTGTGGCCAGTAAATAAATAGGTAAGATGGAGCCATATCGTGTTAGTCTTTGAATACCAACAGTAGTCGTCTTTTGCTTTTGTCTGTATTTTCCCAGATATTCTCGGGTAGAATATTCCCGTGACCTTCTCAACGGACAAATTTCATACTGATTCGGATTTTTGATTTTAGGTTCCTGCTATGATACACTTTTATGGCATCCATGTGAACTGATGACGTGGTAAAGTTATTGTGTACCTTTGTTTATTTACTTCCTTTTCTAGCTGTGAGCATGAACATGTATGAATGTGATGAGGTTGATTTTATTCAGTTTTACATTTCTTGTATCTTTATGCTTCTTTGGCTATGGTGGTTAGTTGTGGTTAATCAGGCATCATTACTCCGCCATTGCTTTCTTTGGAGCATGTAGAGGTCAGTATCTGCTTCCTCTATTCTCACACCTTCTGTAATCTGTCTTAATTGAGTATCTTTGTATATGTGAAAAGAACATTTACTTCAACATTCTTTTATTGATCCATCGTATATCAGTACAGCTTATTCATAGATTATGGATGTTAGCGTCTTTTCATTCTATTCTCGCCAATGTACTACAAATTTTTCATCTAAGCTACACACTGTTCCCCCTTCAGAGGCTCTGAGACTTGCGACTATTTACATTTCTAAGCATCTCATATGCTATAATGAATTTCTTGCTTAGCAGTTTAACTTTGAGTTGATTGTAAACACTAAAATTGTTATAGTAATATGTTTCTTTTGCATAAATGGGTATGATTTACAAATGAGACTTTGTGTTTTCTCTACTACTTGATTTCAAGTTTTATTTCTTTTAATGCTTTTGTAAAGCTGTAGTTGTAGGCTAGTTCCTGTCTGGGTATAGTATGGATAAATATCACATATTGACGTTTGTTTCTTTTTATACTAATAATTTTTTGTCATCCTACTTCTTTTTTTGTTACAAACTTCCACAATTTGAGCATTTACTTGAGGCACACTCAATTTAAGTCATCACTGATGTTGGTTTCAAATTTGTTCTTGGATTCTCTATACACTCTCTTTCGAACTCGCTAATATTATCCGTAGAATTACATGGAATAGATGAAATTTTGGACGTTTCTTCAGTTTACAGTGGGGACACAAATACATTTTTTATTATCTTTACTATGTCAAATGTTAAAACGCTTTGTTTTTTGCATTTGTTGTCATAGCAGACATCTAGCGTCCAGATGCTTAACAGCAATTTGTTTCATATAATGCAAGTGAAAGGTTTGGTTACTAACACACATAATTTCTAGCCATAGTTCCGTATCTGCAAATGGTAATCTTTTATTGAGGTGTTTCGATGGATAATCGATAGTCACGTTGATGTTGTCGTAAATTTAGTTCACTTTGTACACGACAGGAAGGTATATGTTTTCTGATAAAATGCTGAATGATGAATACGTTTTCTTTATTAAATATTTATATATTACTTTGAAATATAAGATATAGGTACATTTTTCTAAAAAAGTTTTTCAGGACTCGTGAAAGTTCTTTAAGCAATAAATACACATCATATGTATTACTTTGTTCAGTTAGCAATGTTACAATGTATTCAGAGAAGGAATAAATTTACATAGATAAATTTACACAAATTTACATAGATACACACACACACACACACACACACACACACACACACACACATTTTAATATGCATGTTTTCTGTATCTGTGTATGTATGTATGTATGTATGTATGTATGCATCCACACGCATACAGGTATGTATGTATGGGTCTGTGTGTGTATGTATGTATGTATGTATGTATGTATGTATGTATGTCATTATTCTGTTTCATTCCAAGATTTCTTGTTAAATAGAGAAAGAGACATTTCCTAACCAAGATCCAAGTTTCTTTCATTGGAATTTCAACATCAACAACAGTGTAGTTTTGTATGTGTGTATGTATGTATGCATGTATGTATGTATGTATGTATATGTGCAGATTTGTTCGTGTTGTTTTATATATGTCTTCTCATGCATATATATATATATCTAGACATGCTCATATATACTTAGCCTTCTGTCGACCAATTGATCTAATGGACCCATTTCAGTTTTTTCAGTTGCTTTTTCTTACTGTTTATATTATTTGATTCTGCTGATTTCTCGTGACACTTACTTTTCAACGGTTTTTCTTATATGACTGACAGAGATAGTTGAGTTTAACCCTATACATAGAAAAGGATAATAACAGAGATAACAACGCTAGATAATAACAGAGTTACACTAGATAATAACAGAGTCAATGGTAACTTCGCAAATAATATTTTCGTGAATTATTTTTCTCGCCAATTATTTGCTCCGTATTGAAATATATATATATATATATATATATATATATATATAGTAAATAATGTTTTCCTTTCTAGTTCAGTTTTTCTGATATGAGGTAATAATGAATTGGAATTATTCTTTGTAAATAAACCGTGGGTTAGCGCGTGGTTGCTGTAGTCTGATGGCGACTATAATTCGTGGAAGCGTGAAATTTATAACTTACTCATTTGCAGCCACACTTAAATTACCCTGTAGCTTATATGCGTGCTTGTGGGCTTGTGGCTCATTATTTATGAACAGATATTAAGTTTTTTGTAGGATATTATTAGTGACAGTTGTTCTTTTATGATCACTAAAACATCAAGTTTACAACTTACCGTTTGCAAACGAATTCATAAGTCGCTTAGGTCATTTGTAGCTCATCTGTGAACTTATGCGTTTGTGATTATTATTGGTAAATATATAATTGCCTCTGTAAGGCTTTATCAATGCTGATGTCTGGTTTGCTGTAATTCTTTTGTTTTGTTATTTTTTAAGGTTTCTGGTATGTTTATCTACTCTGTTAAATGTTGCGCGAACATGGACCGTTAAAAATAGTAGCAAACAATGCCGATCAAGTGAAATATCATAAAAGCCAAATCAGACATTGGTATTGACAGTCAATCCTACTTGAGCATTACTGAAGTGCTATACAAATGAATATAATGGACTGTGTCTTAATAGAAGCATTGGAAACGTTTTTGCCATCTTTGCACAAGAGAAAATTGTGTCTCTCACGTATTAAACATATACCTATGGTCGACAATTTGAAACTGCAAACATTACCGACAATATGAGAACCTCACTCAACTTAACATGACAAAAGCACAGAACGAAACTGTAGGATAAGCACATTATATGGTTTACGATTTAGACAAAAAGACCAGCAATTCTTAACCCATTACCTCCCATAATTCTATTGACTGGAATTTGTTTTATGAAACTTTGATTTCTAGCATAAATCAGCCTTAGAAACACGCTGGAATGATCAAAATAACATTTCAAAATAACATTTTAAATAGAAATTAGCGAGATATTGGGTGAAAAATTAGCAAACCTCATTTGAATATCAGAGAAATATACCTAGTAGATATAGCAAAAAGGTTAGATATGTGTAAATATTGACAGATAATTACGAAATTTGTAATATTTAAGTGATCTCTTATGAGATCACTGGTAGGTAATGGGTTAAGAGGAAGTAGGTGTTAATCGATGATAGAGGAAACAGGTTTTAATTGGTATCAATTCTTTACGACTCCAGAGGTATAAAATTCAGAACGTAAAATGCCGAAACAAATGTTACAAGGCATTCTTCCGACGCTCTAATGAGTCAACCAATGAAACTGAGATCTATCTTTCCTAGAATAGAACTCTTTCACCAAATCCAAGTTCTGTATAAGGAAACTGCATGACTTGGGATAACTAATGGAACTGATGTTTTATATTAATAAAAGTACCCTCATCTCAAAAAACATTCAACAAATGAAATACAAGAAGCATAGAAAGTACCAAATATGTGCAATAAATAATTTTTCATGATTCTGTTCTAAATATATATACTATACTGAGTTCTATTTCCCTCATTTGTGAAACAGAAAATATTATTTATTTATATTTTCAGATTGTAGAAGTAAGCTACTCACTACTCTCAACAAATATCCAACATCATGTAATTGTAAACGAGAAACTGCAGAGGCTGGACTTTTATCTATGTCACCTGTATCATACACACTCGGACCTCATAAAATGGGTAGAAGATAACCATGCTGGGGATAGCGACGACAACCATGTGCTGATGAACCCACTTATTTTCAAGTATATTTGGAGTTTCTTTACATTTATTGGAAATCAGGGAAGAAGTAAGATACGTCGTGTATGTTTTTCTCAAGCACACCACTAAAGTAAGTGAAGTCTGCTGCCAAAGATGGACAGCAGTAATAGAAACAACATAAAGAATACAAACAACAAGGAAAAACGTTAAAAAAAATAGCAATAAAAGCAACAACATATATAGCAAGATCAGCATCAATAACAACACTAACAATAAGAACAAAGACGGTAATGACGAAGATATGGGGGAAGTGTGTGAGGATGAAGTAGCTGAGAATGCCCAATGAAATAAGATTATGTGGGTATGTATGCGATTGCATATGTGAGTGTGTGTGTGTGTGTGTGTGTGTGTGTGTGTGTGTGTGTGTGTGTGTGTGTGTGTGTGTGGGTGTATGTGACAGTGTGTGTGTGCGCGCCCGTGTGTTTGCGTATATTGATTTTGTATTTGGTTATAGGCCAAAAAATTTATACAGCAGCCAAATAAGAATTATGTGACCAATAATATACATACAAGAATAAAAAGAAGCACAAAAATACATTAATGCTTGTATGGTATGTTAATGTGTATATATATATCAGTCGTAGTCATGGTGGTGATGACGACGATGGGGATGGTGTTGATGATAGAATGCTTGACGCTTGACGACATCGAAGACGTTGACGATGGCCACGGTGATTAAAGCGATGAGAGCAATGATGATGATGAGGATGATGGTGAATATAACTACTCGGAAGTATTCTGAGGATGGTTGGTTTTATTTATGATGATTGCTTACAATGCTTAATGAAAGACGTGTATATAAATATTGATGATATACACACACGGAAAAAACATATTTCTTTATATTATACATATGTATGTGTATAATACACGAGCACACACATATACCTATATGCACACACATATACCCACTTACACCAACACTCGCGTGTGCAGAGATGTGGAATCATACACGCATCCCTAAATACTTTTTTTTTTTTTTTTACTTGGATAACGTATAGTTTTACATACGAAAATATATCTCTTATTAATGTACCTCAATATGATTGTGTATGTTATCGCAATATAATCGATATTAGTAGGCAAAAATATAAAAGTACTACAACAAAACTATAAATGTGCACCTTAGTACGTTTCGGAATATTATTGTTAGTATGTCCTTGTGTATGTTTGTATCAGAGCGTGCGCACGCGTGTGTATGGGGGGGGGGTGAATGTACGTGTCTGTGTGTCTGTACGTGTTGTGCGATCGTCAGTATTTGCGTATTTTTTTCTCTGTATTTGTCTTCGTATGCCATCAATATTTATATACATGTCTTACATTAATGATCGAAATATATCAATATTTAATCTTTATCAAGGTGATTGAGCGGTGCTTACTTCTACATCTTTATTTGCCGTTACATTCTGTGTTCAAATATCGGGAAGGGTTATCTTTGCTATTTATGATACAACTAATGAATTCATTCATTCTCTGCACTATAATCTTTTCCTATAAAACTGTGTCCTTGTTGCAAATTCAGAAATACATAATCTTAATTCAATATATATCTTAAAAGTAAAATTTAATGTAGCAGACACATATTCAACTTCGTGTTATACCATAGTTAATACGGTGTTACTTAAAACACTGACTAGGAATAATTTTATACTGAAGACATACCAATATCAAGCCTATGACATATATTCTAACCTATTTCACTAAGTCGGAGATACAACTCACAACACGTACAGGGCTAGCTAATATCAATTTTCCAAATGTTATTATTTAATGAAAGACAAACAAACTATATTACTACTGAAATAGCCCCCACACAAACATATATGCGTACAGGCGCAACCGTGTACGTATGTATGCAATTGGCTACTATCTCTAGAGTCTCTAGTGTATTTGTCTGAGCGGTTCGTGTGACTCTGTGAGAGAAATCTTCTATATTCGTGAGTTAATGAGAGAGGGTGACTTGAGTTGGGTAAATGGAAAATAATCTTGAAATGTGTACTGTGCATGATTCTAATTTGTTTGCGTGCGTGACTGGAAAGCGATATGGATTCTATTTCCAGCATCTCGAGTGTATTTGGCTGATTTGCTGTCTGTGCATTTGCATGATATATTTGTGTATTACATGGTATATCTCTGTATGTGAAAATACGTGAGTTTTTGCAAGTGACTCTATCTCTATCTCTATCTCTCACTCTTTCTCTTTATCTCTCTTTCACTCTCTTTCTGTTTCTCTCTCTCAGTGTGTGTGTTTTAACACCACTTTTTGTCCTACTCTCTACCATTCACTTTGAATTTTCTTTTTAATATATTCTCTCGTCAATAAAAAGTTATCCTTTTTAATTGTACATGTTAGAGATGTCTAAACTGATGTTAACAAAAGTAAAATTATTTATTCTTTCAGCGTAATTTAAGCATTTAGTGAACACTGAATCCTTATTGAGGGATGAATGCAAGAAAGTGTTTTCATTGCTTGAAAAGCTCGTTTCTGTTTGGCTCACACCTTTCAATTCCTCTAATTTTATTCCATTTCATTTCAAATTTGGTGTATTGTAGTATTTTGATGTTAATTATGGAAATGAAATTCATTTTTGCCATAAATTAATAAATAAAACGTTAACAGCATTTTAACTTTTCAAATTTAGGGTAGCTGTAGCCAATCGAAAGCCACAGACATATTGGTGCATGTTTCCGTAGTAACAAGTCAAGTGATAGTTTGCTTTAGGCAATCGAAAGCCACATATTGGTACCTGTTTCCATAATAACAAGGCAAGGTGTAGCCTGCTTTCCAACCAATATTCGTTACCCGTCTGCCATTTTATTACCCTCATTGAGGATTTTACTTTTTCATATTGCTTACATACCTCGCAAAAACCAAAACAAAAAAGTCATTGCGGAGTTTTCCTCTTCATATTGTTTACATACCAGTTTCAACACTTCACATGACTTTATTCATGAAAACTTATTAAAACTGTTGCTGTTCTCCTTTTTGTAATGCTTTGTCTAATGTTGTCATGTTGTCATGGACGGCTATCACGCAGAAAGTGCCAGCTTCCAAATCTGCTTTCTGATTGGGTAAATATAATCACTTTAAACCTCTGTAACATTTTCCTAAAACTTTTCAGAAACAAGTGCATAACATCAGATTCAGCGTAAAAACTTACATCAATATACCAAAAGTGAAGATCCTTAATTTTAAAACTTCAAACAGAGTCGAATAGAAAAGACGGTGCTAAAAAGACAGAGGTAATCAGGATTTTGCTTAGTCAGCTACTAAGTTGATTTTTCTATGCAAAGACGATATAACTGAATAGGGGTGTAAGAGGAGATAGAATGTATATACATTCATACATATACGCACATATACAGCCGCACACACACATAAACACACATAAAGAGAGAGAGAGTGAGAGAGAAAGAGACGGAGAGCGGGAGAGCGGGAGAGCGGGAGGGAAAGAATAAAATAAAACAGGTGAGTTTGTTCATACAACATTTAGTTAATTAGATTTTACGAACAAATTCTCGTGCTCCCCTTTGATTTCTAGATGATTTCTGTGACCTGTGAATGAAATAGAACTCGGTCTTTAGTATGAGTTAATTTCACCGTTTCCATTTGGATATACAAGAAACACATGGAAATCTCAACACTGGATATTTCTAGTTCTATTTAAATTTAAATCGCACTAATAATTATTTAGACACACACACACACACACACACACACACACACACACACACACAAATG
>NC_068983.1:138453427-138455197 GCF_001194135.2 Octopus bimaculoides | reverse complement strand
CACACACACACACACACACACACACACACACACACAAATGCGATGCGCGCGCACACACACACACACATATAGAGAGAGACAGACAGACAGAGAGACACAGACACAGACACAGACACAGTCAACTATATGTACATACATATATACACATATAGATATTAGAGGTATAATAATGTAGCATTTCATGAAATGAGTTCAAATCAGCAAAAACATATCGTGAATGTATTTATTCATTCAAAATCTGATCATCATGCTCAGTAATATTATTTTCTCGTCTCCAAACCATTTTTCTAATACCTCAGGCAAAAAAAAAAAGGAAAGAAATTAGGTTCTTTAGAAGAGAAAAATATTTGGAATGAAGTTTCAACATCGTTTCCGCTGTTGAATATTTTTCCACTGATAAAATGCTCTAGTGATCAGAAAAAAGAGAAAATGAGAAGGGGTTCGGTCTGTTGAGTGGGGAGAATGAGATAGAGATTCACATCCTGATGCATTTATCATTTCTTGGGTTATCTTATCTTCACTAAATGCCGTCTTGCATTATCATGTTGCAGGATGACTCACGTTCTTTTGACTAAACTTGTTTGCGTTTTGAGAAAAGCTTGGGTGACAGGTTGAAGTTGTTAACAGTAAGTTCTGAGGTGCAGCTTTTCCTTTGTTCCAATAATTCGATGTGGATGATATCCCTTATATTCCCCTAGGTCTAGTTGGGTATCGAAACTGAATTTTCATTCGCTGACAGCCAATACTTATAGTTATTTTTAGCATAGATTATCCATTTCCCACCACACGTGACATTTCGATTAGGAAAAGGGAATTGGCCATTTCTGGTTAGAATATTGTTAACTGCAATGCTTTTTTCTCGGGAGCCAGTACATGTGGTAATCGCCTCCCTACTCTATGCACTTTCCCAGTTAGCTTGAGCTTGGATTAAAGTTTATTAAGCCTCTGGGATATGGGTTCGAGACCTGCAGATGTATATTTTCACTACGTCATTATTGAGAACAATTGGTCCTGTGGCTGATACCCATTCACAAGAACAAAATCAATGTTTTTCAATCTGTTAAACCGACTGTGACATTTCTGAACACTCACACCACTAGGATATACATACCCTACATACGTTTCCCGTTGCACATGTTGCATTGTTCAATTTACGAAATTCATAAAGCATGCAATACCGAATATACAGCTCATTAAAGACTTTGGTGTCCATAGGCTACCGCAGAGAGGATATGTGTACACAGGGCGTGTCCACATTTACGTCTGGTCATTAATGTTATGCTGATTGTTTAATTGAAGGACATCTAATATATTGACCTGTAAATTAGTGGTGTTATGACGTCAGACTGTTTGCTTGAAATTACATTTCCGTACCACGAAATATATCGAGTCGTATAAAGATATAGGTGATATTTATGCCACTTTAAGTACACTTAGATATGCATTCTATATTACAATAGGTATATATGATTACCTCGGTGCTTGTACGCATGTGATTTTATCATAAGCATGGGAGAAGTATCATGGCTTCCTATGTATGGGATGTTAAAACTGAAGTTAACGGTTGAATAAAATATTGGTTCTTTACAATACTTTCGCTAGAATTCTTTGACTTTCTACGAAACGTAATTTGTATGTACATTGGATGAAGAAATAGACTCAACTGTCTAAACACAAATATCAATAAGAAAACGTATTCACACACACACCTATGCATGCATATGTGTGTGTGCGTGCACACACACAGACACGCATACATGTATATATATA
>NC_068983.1:138451913-138453288 GCF_001194135.2 Octopus bimaculoides | reverse complement strand
TGTGTGTGTGTGTGTGTGTGTGTGTGTGTGTGTGTGTGTGTGTGTGTGTGTGTGTGTGTGTGTGTTTGTGATTTATCCGACTCATAAATAGTGCATGGTTTCTTTAGACGCAAAGTCTTTCTATTTCTTAAAGATCAAAAGAAATTTAAACTTGTGATAAGCAAAGTTGCATTGCAGACAAATTAATTACAAAGTTTGTACAATTTATGGCAATAGTAAATTCGATCAAACTCAAAATCCCAAACGCAAATGAAATCCACATAAAGGCTTCTTTAAAGGAATTCAGAAACGATCAGTTCATCAAGCGTACTTTGTATATTCCAATTCTGCTTATGGATGTATTATGTGTCAGAGACAAAGCAACAAAGTTTAAATGGCGTCACCTAATATGTTTATCTCGGAATTTCTTTTCTACGATCCTGATTCTGTCATTAAAATTGTAGTAAATCTTTGAATATTTGAGAATGTAAAAGGTGACTTTGGTTGTAGGGCATGCTTAGAATGAATACGTTCAGTAGAATAGTGGCTAATGAAATACGCGATGCTTATTGAATCATGCAGATGAGTACACTCTCGCGAATACACAGTTATATACACCTCTGTTTATAAATATCATTATTTGGGCCTTTGTACAAAAGGAGAATCTGTGAGTTAGAAGTTATAAATTCATTACAGTTTTTTCTTATGTTGTTAAATGTGCAACTTTACACTATATCCGTATTCATACATATATCCATACACAAATACGCATGCGCACCTTTCTCGCTCTTTACTTTAAGATTCTACATGGATTTTTCTAGATCAACAATTTCAGATGAATGTTGTTATGATTTTCGAAGTTTACAAATATGAACATACAATGCATCGGCATTAGAGCTGAACATGTTATGCTGAGAATTAACACATCCCTTACAACCTCACAAGAATGACCTCGGGAAATTGCAATAATTTTTCAAGTATACATTAAAAGTACAGGGGAATTTTGAAAGAACACGATTTGGAAGCAATATGATTTTTTAATATTTTTTTCTTGATACCTTGTCGTGCGAATCCAAATAATGAAAAGTGTTTTCTAAGAATTCCTGGTCTTTTCAAGTGAATGTCTTTGTTGGGAATTTAAAGTTCACATTTTGTGCATTGTTTCTAACATTAGTTTAGTAGTGGCTTTTAATTTTTATTTTGAGAGTGGAGGTAAATTAGATACTACGAACTACGTGAATTGAGATGTTGTTATTGAGTTTGTCGTGAATTTTGAACGGATGGTATTTGAGAAATGTCAAATTTTCTTAAGTATGAATAATCTTGTAATTATGTGATATTATATTTGTTTGTATTCCCTGTGTGTAACATAAAACGCTTACACAACATCCCTATG
>NC_068983.1:138449045-138451809 GCF_001194135.2 Octopus bimaculoides | reverse complement strand
ATATATATATATATATATATATATATATATATATATGTATATAAATATATAATATATATATATATATATATATATATATATATATGCGTATAAATCTGTTTATAGTTGTGTATACATAAAGGCATTCATATATAAGCCTACGCGTAGACAAACACACACACGCGCGCACACACATATAGACGTACATAATCATAATATAGTATGATCCATAAATCGATCATGGTAAAAACTGTCAGCATCTCGCATAAACAAGTCTTATATAGAAAATACGACTGAATCGATAATAAGATTAATAAAGATTATTAACCAAAGCATCAAATACACTTCCTCTTATATCGAAATTAGACAGAAAGTACTGAGATAGCAGATAGTATACGATTCCAGTTAGAATGTCAACAATGTTGCTTTTTAGGCGACAATCACGTCTGTAAATGAAAGGAATGGGAGAAGTATTCAAACATTACAGTTGTTTCAAAATGGGCAGTGGGTGCATATTATATAATATTGCAAATATTTTATGCATGTCCGATATCATTTATCATCAGGTGCATATTCTATTTCGGACATTACTCTTAACTTTCTCAACATTTGTAACCATAGCTCAATCCCCATCCTTTTTATCTCCTCCGTTCTTTACAAACTTCACTCTCCTGCTTGTACCCCCGCTTAGTCTCAGTCCCACAGCATCAACCGTGTTTAAATAAAATACTTGCTGAAATATTTCAACCGAAGTAGAAAGAGCAACCTACAATAGACCAAATTCTAATTATGCTACATCTCGTCTCCTTCCTTCCACCTTCCGCCCATACTAACTCTCCATTGTATTCTGAATACTCCATTCCCACTACACTACTCCTCACATCTTTCTCCAACCTACTGCTCTTCTCGTTTAGGCCAGCCTATAATCTACGTAAATCCTTCCCTACCCTATGTACCCAACTTCCATTCCTTTCCAGGCCACTATCTCGATTCTCATTCCAGCAGCATCCTTCGCCTTCGCCTCGGCCTAAAAATGACCTTTCCATAGGACCAAGTCCTTCACCTGCACCTACATTAATATTACTTCTTATATTTCACCCGCTACATCTATTTACACAGAAAGATTTTCTAACTGCTATACTGCCAGCTGTACGTCATTATGGCTCACCGGACACTCCAGTCGGCATCTCTATGTATTCGGTGTAGCTCTAATTAGTATATCATCAAACTAGTTTCCAACAGGAAAAGTAACTCACTTTCAGTCATCAAACATTCTAATATAAAATATAGACGCTATATAAATATACACAAATTCTCCATAAAGACGCCTATCACAATCCACACAAGGCGAGAAGCCAATGAATCACGCGCTTAAACGGTACGCAAATGTACTCACGCACTCGAATACAAGATATATTGATCCATAAAAGATGGAACCAGCGTTTAATTGCACAGCATCAGTAAACCGTAAAATTTGTCTTTTAAGCACCGTTAGAAAGAAAGGTTTGGCGATATGAGTCTCAAAGTGTATTCAATTGAACCTTTTCGTGCAATATACCTATCTGGCAAAATCTCATCAAGGTAGGCACTTTCATTTGCATGATAGGGCGGGGTTTCCGTACCTCGCTGGGAAAAAATTCATATCTTCAAAGTCCCTTTGAATGCTTGTTATGAGAGATTGGCGCAGCAAATTCAAGTAAATGGGATCAGTCAGAGTACCCTCAAAAGCATGTTCCTATTAATCCTTTTGATGGTAAATCAACATTTTATTCGTCTGTGATATGCGGTTCCCAGCTCCCCAACAGATTGAATTGTGGATTTTAATAAATCCATTTCATTTAAATGTCACTTTATTAATCTAAACAAGCTTTGTTGAAAAGAGTGTACCTTCTGCATATGATGCCAAGCACCACAGACAAAACACAACTTTGGGGCTCGAATTATTTGCATCAAGAACATGTAACGTTTACAATGACATTTTAAAATGCAGCGAACATTTAATTATGAAATTCATATCACAAGGGTCGCTTGCTGCACAAATTTTCTTGATATCTAGAAATGTTTCTAGTGCACTTTCGCCCATTCTGGAACGTTTCTTGAGATCATTTTGAATAGTTCCATCTGATTTAAACTAATTTCTAATTCGAGTGATAATAAGTAGCACCAGTTGATCAGCTTAAAAGCGCCACCTAAACTACGTGTGCACTTCAACTGCGTTTTCGTTCCTCCTGTAGTATTATAAGATTAAGTTTCAACAATAAAAGCTTTGGCAGGTTCCCTTCCATATTTGTAATGAGTTAAATAAAAAAAATAATAATAAATGGAAGTAAAGTCATCCGCTCTTACGATGTGTATACCATTTTATTTTTTTCTGAAATACAATCTTAAAATATATATATATGCATGTATTCTGTAAATAATAATAATATTTGTAAGTTTAAAGCTTATAAGCGATCACTGTGTATTGACTGAAGAAAGAAGTGAGTTTTACGAAAAGAAAGAAACACATTTTTACGTAGTGGGCTTATATGTCGCAATATTAGACTATTTTCTTTAGTCAATTCACAGTAATCGCTTATAAGCTTTAAGCTTATAAATATCATTATTATTATTTACAGAATTGTCACTCATCACCACTTCCCCATTTAACACAAAACGCACGTTTGTTTAAAAAACAATATGCAAGTCTGTATGTATATATGTATATGTATATATATACATATATATATATATACATATATGTATGTATATATATATATATATATATATATATATATATATATAT
>NC_068983.1:138446620-138448256 GCF_001194135.2 Octopus bimaculoides | reverse complement strand
ATATATATATATATATAGTATATGAGTATCTATTATTATACCTGTGTGTACATAATGTAATTTTTTAGAATTTGTAATAGGGAGGAAAATTTTTAAAAAATGCTAACATTAGTTCAGTTCTTTTGTTTCATATATTCGTTTCCCACCCACACACAGAGGCTTATACCTTTTATACGCAGAAATACACGTGCGTACAAGTGAATGTATTTATCTACATGAATATATAATCATTAAGTATTTCATCAGTGAATGAAGGCTATGCAAGATATTTTTCAGTGCAAGAATGTAATACATAATTGATCTTGTAACTCTCAAAGATTGGAAAATCTTCGCAGGATTTAAACAAACGCGATAGAAGGAAAACTTCTTGGTAAATATATTAAGACAACGAGATGGAAATTATGTTGCTTTGTCCCAGACACATTATGCACCAATGCGATGAATTCGAATTCACAATACAGGACGCTTGATGAGACGACTGCTTCTGCATTTCTTTACAAGATATCTTTCAAGTACACTTAAAGCACGTTTGGGATTTTGGGTATCATTTTATTTAGAGTAGCTATGAATTTTATAGGTTTCGTAATTAATTTGTTTCCGACCCTACTATTGTTAGTGACAGTTAAACATTCTTTGATCTCAAACAAAGAAATCGATTCCTGCTTCTTAAGAAAACATGCACCATTTATTACCTTTACATACATACATACATATATGTATATATATATATATATATATATATATACACACATAATACATACATACATACATATATATATATATATATATATATATATATATATATATATATATATATATATATATATATATATATATATATATATATATATATATATATATACGAATATATATCTATATAGACAAACACACACACACACACACATATATATATATATATACACACATGCAGATGTAAATATACATATGTACATATATAGATACATTTATATATACATACACATATATATGCATATGAAATGTATATATATACATATATATACGTATATATATATATATGCGTATATATATATGTATATATAGATATATATGTATGTGTGTGTGTGTATATGTATGTATGCGTATGCATGTATGTATTCACGTATTATTTAAAAAACAATATGCAACTATGTATGTATGTCTATATATGTGCGTGTTGTGTGCGTGTATGTGTGTATGCATATATATATGTGCATATATATATATATATATATATATATATATATATATATATATATATATATATAAATTTGTTATTGTCTTTATGCGTATGTTTGTGTATGTACTTATATTTTTGCAAGTATATGTGGCCGTGTTAATTCCTTTATGCAATAGATAACCAAATTACACTTCACAGTAAATCAAAGAATTCCGTTGAAGTGATTCTAAGGAACCATCTAATATTTCCTTTGACCGGAAAACTACATTTTCTCCCTTATACTCAAGAAACCATGTTATATCTCCCGTGACTCATATGGGGAAACATCACATGCGTATAGACGTCACAGTATTGGTAAATACATTTCGAAATATAATGCTCACAATAACGCGCACACACGCACGCGCGTCCACACACACACACACACACACACACACACACACGTATATATATATATAT
>NC_068983.1:138443620-138446610 GCF_001194135.2 Octopus bimaculoides | reverse complement strand
TATATATATATATATATATATATATATATATATATATACATATGCAGAGAAAGAGAGAGATACATCCGTGCATAGATAGATAGATAGATAGATAGATAGATAGATAGATAGATAGATAGATAGATAGATAGATAAGGCTCTCGCTATTTGTAAATAGTGCATGTAGTAAACTAGAATGCCTCAGATGTTCAGAAAGTTTTACAAATTTTCATTGTGCCACAAATACATTGGATTTGGAGAATCCGCGTCATTTTCTTTTGCTCTTTTTCTGTGGAGCCGAATATTTCAAGGCTTTTGTGCTAATTTGTTGTCACTTAACCTAATGTATCAATGAGGATGAGTACAAATGAGAAATCATAATTAGGGTACAACAACAATGCATTCATTCAACATAAATTTTCTCAATTTACTAGTTTTTTTATTCTGCATATACATCCGCAGGTCAGATGACCACTTGAACAGTGTATGACTTTTTACCCTATCCCGGAGAACAATATCAGGTCTGTTATATTCGTACCGATTTTATGTTTTTATTGGAGTGTTCCACCAGTATCCCTTGTTTTTAAATACCTGTGAATAACTGCTGGTATACATACATACATACATACATACATACATATATACATACATACATACATATATGTGTACAAACAGGTTTCTCAAAATACAGAAATTTAGACTTTTTCACATAAAGAATGACCCTATGCATGTGATCACACAAACATTGTCATTCGCTCATGTGAAGATCTCGTTCGTTTTCAGTCAACCAAATTACCTACTCATTCCAAAGTCATGCGCACCATTAACGTAATATTCTGACGGAACGAGCTTGACTGTATATGCCACGACTGTACATTAGAATTACAAACACAATCTCATTGACGGTTTTCATCTATCCATTTTCATTCATGATGCATGGGACGATACAATGCTATATAAGTATACTTTATGTATGCTTGTAAGTGTGTATGATGCGTGAGCTCTTCTTGAAACACTTGAGCACAAAATCCTGCATAACCAAGAAAGTAACAAAACTATGTATTCGATGCTGAATATAGAGTGTAATGTATTAATCCTTAGGGAATAAACATCAAAATTTTACGCCACTGACTCTGTAAAAATATGTGACACTTACTCGGTAGCCATGATAAAACTCCGACATCTCTTCAGTTTTCCGGCCATTGAAAACTCCTGTGAAAAATGACCGTTAAACAAAGGGAAATTACTGTGTGGTTGACCGTCATTAAGACAAAAGAGCTAATAGGCCACTAAGTAAGGAGAGGGGGTAAAAGTAAGGGAGTAGAGACGTCTATAGGTTCGCGGAAGCGCACCAATCCGTACATTCGCCTATATTTATATACTAAACCACCCTCGCTTTAAACACACACATGCTCACCCACATACTCGCCAAAAACTATACATATATTAAGTATTTCCTGGAGATTAGAACACAAGAAGTTTTGGTCGATGGAATCCACACAAGCCCAGCAAAAATCACCAGTGGTGTACCTCAGGGGACTGTCTTGGACCCGTTCCTCTTTATAATTTACATAAATGACCTTTCCAACGTAGTAAATCACTGCAAAGTGAAAATATTTGCGGATGACACTAAGCTCCAGGAAATCATCAATGAAGACAAAGACCAAACTTAACTCCAGTCTGACCTATATGCTGTGAGTCAATGGACAGATAAAAACAAAATGAAACTGAACGAGGGAAAATTTGAGCTGATGTATTTTGGAAGAAAGTCTATACTAAAACAGCCATACTCTTTTCCTTCAGGGGAATCGCTCACGGCACCCAATAATATCATAGATTTGGGTGTAATTGTTGACAACAATCTCAATTGGAGTGTCCACATCAACAATAAGGTCAATATAGCTTGTAGGATGAGCTCCTGGATCTTAAGAACCTTCTGGTCCAGAGAACAAGGTGTCATCATTCCACTTTTCTCCTCGTTTGTGCGGCCACACCTCGGATACTGCTGCCCCTTGTGGTCTTCTTATACAAAACAAAACATCTCGAGGATTGAATCACCCCAGAAGTCATTCACTAAACGAATTGAAGGCATGACTGATCTTGATTACTGGGACCGCCTTAAAGCTTTGAAGCTCTACTCTCTCCAGCGCCGCCGCGAGCGGTACATCATCTGTACGATGTGGAAAATATACCACCAGCATTGCCCAAACGACCTGAACATTAGTTTCAAGGTTCATCCAAGGCTGGGACCACGGGACATGCGTCCCCTGCCCAATTCAGGATCACAACATATAGGTACACTGCGGCATAATTTCTTTTCCTCAACAGGCCCTGCCCTGTTTAACATTGTCCCGAAATAGATAAAAGAGGAAAAGGATCCTATCAGCATTAAACGGAGTCTAGACAAATTTCTTCAAAGAATACTAGACAAGCCACCCATACCTGGATACAACTCACTCAATAAGAACTCATTACTTGAATGGACCATAAACAAAACGTGACTGTAAAAAGGATTTAGATAATCCTATCAAGTGGTGCTATTAAGTGGCCTGGACCAATCTTTGGTCGAAACATGTCTAAGTTTCTCCAAGTTTATATATATATATATACATATATATATATATATATATATTTAAATGAAATATCCAAACACTGAGATTTGAAGTTATATATATATATATATATATATATATATATATATATAAATTATAAGGTTTTTAAACTTTCAAATTTTCATATTCAAAAGAGACAGAGACTTCAAATTCGATATATCGATTTATTCACCACTCTATGTTAACATTTCTGTGCCAAACTTATCCAGTGACTGGTCCATTGGATTTAGACATTTGGCACTTCTTCAGGAGTGGTTACCTTTCGAACAAAACACGAAAAAACACATACATAACTATTATTAGGTCTTTAGGATCTCGTTAGCTTTCGTCTTTGTTATTATAGGGGAGATAACTCCTTAATTTTCTATTTTTATTGCTCTCCTGTGGATTTCCACTAGA
>NC_068983.1:138438284-138442615 GCF_001194135.2 Octopus bimaculoides | reverse complement strand
TATATATATATGTCTATATATATGTCTATATATATATATATGTCTATCTTTAATCGATCCACCCTGAAACTATCTTATTCTACCTCACCCAACTTCGAATCTATTGTAGCAGTCTCTAATAAGCAAAAGCTATCTCTTTACTATCAAAACTCACATCACTACAACTCTAGTCATGCGAACACTCAACACACGCACAACTCCAGCACACACACCCTTATATCAGACCACAACCACAATCCAAACCATCATACTGACACTGTCAAGAACACCAATACAATCTCTACCACCCCTACAAATAGTGCAATTAATAGAAACAATAGTAATAATAACAACGTTGGTAATGATAATATTTATAATACTAATACCATAGAATTTTCTACCCACTTCTATAACCTCGCCTCTGACGATACTGCCTCCTCTATTACTGAGGACAGTACCCAAAACTCACCTACTTATAATCGTCGTCCTGGAACCACCTGCCCGTTACAAACCCATTGCAGAAGATATAATGTAATTTACAAATGCACTGTTCTTAATCTATTACACAACTCTACAGTCATATACATAGGATCAACCGAAAGTTTTAAGCAACGATATGCCGCTCACCTCCACTCTTTTAGATACAATAAACATAGTAAATCTACAACACTCGCCAACCACATACATCATCTCAAAAATGCAAATATATCCTATACTCTATCATGGTCAATACTGGACTCAGGGCCACCCTACCGAGGTCAACACTCAACCTGCAAACTTTGCCTGAAGGAGGTACTTGACATATTAAAGCACAACTCTCCAGCTCTGCTAAATAAACATAATGCGGCACTAAACACATGCAATCACCGCATTTTTCACACATTCAAATTCTACCACAAATTCAAATGCCAAAATGACCATACATTACATTTCCACAATACCCCTTAGGTAATCCCTATGACCTTATTAATCTATATTTTAACTTCAAACCCCTATCTAATCCCTCACTCATACTCATACTCGAATTTCACAACCATCTAATTATATTCGCGTATGTGTGCATCCATACATATGTGCGTGTACATGTATGTGTGTGTGTGTATGCGCGTATGTATGTACGTGCGTATGTGTGATCGTATGTATGTATACAAGGTATATATACATGCGTGTACAGGGGCGATAAGACATACAGATACACGTATATGTGGGTGTGCACATATCCATATACATATGAATACGAGTTATATGTGTAGATATCGATATGTATAAACATCTGTATAAATAATAAAATATATATACATGTCTACTGCATACATATGTACACATGTTTTATTCTACTCCTTAAAGCTTTATATCTCTCTCTATATATACCCCCCCCCCCATTCCTTCTATCTTTCTACACTCTAATAGCTTTCTCTCACTTTCACCCTTAGCCTCCCGTCCCTACCTTCTTATTTTATTCACTGACCATTCTGGTACACTTTCCCATAACTCTATATTTGTATTCCTTTTTCCTTTCTTTTCTTTATTCCTTTTATTAATTTCTTCTTCCTTTTACTTCTATTTCTCCCCCCACACTTTTTTTCTCTTCCGTTTTTTTCTCTTCCTTTATTCCTCTCTTCCTGTTTTCGATTTCACCCTACTAATACATCTCCTGCTTTTAGGTCACTTTAAACAGAACCATTGATTCAATAACACTGTGTATAAACTCCGTGCTGGGAATGACCAATCTCAAAGACTGTTGGATTTTACTCATAGGGTATTGGAATCTTAAAAATGGATTTAAAAATGCAATGACCAATCTTAAAAACCATCGGATTTTACTCACAAGCTTTTTGGAATCTTATATGTATACCATTCTGCCTAAACAATGGATTTACAAATACAATATTCCCTACATTCACTATCTATTTCTTATCTTATCTAAACTAACTATTGTTTAACCATCCTCTCCCACCGTCTCCGATGAAGGGATATAATAAATATCCTGGAAACAGCTGTAAGACCTTCTATTTATAAATGTTCTATATTATACATAGCCTTGGTTTTTTTATCTCATTACGAAAAGTAAATCCTTATATATGTGTGGGAAATTCTGTCTGTGGTGTGATGAAACTTGACACGTGAATAGAACTCATATCTGGAAACGTCATGGCATACACAGATTGTTGAAAAAATCGATAATAGGAATCATGGAAGGGATCCTTATAAATATCCAAGGGAAATAACCCATTCATTTTCCTAAATTATTTGGTAAAAATGAAATTATTTCTTAGTATTTGAACCACTAGAGTTATTTTCGCAATTTATCCAGTACAAGCCGTAATCAAGTAAATAGTATTTTCCTAATCAATAGATTCATTTATTTCGGTTAGTGACTTATTCACAAATATGCCAATATTAGCGTCCCTGAAGGTAATATTCTCTGGGAACGCACAAAAGCCCTTTTCAGAGTTATTTCCTTTGAATTGCTAATATCTTATATCTGATTAGTCTGTTATTACATAACATGCTTCACGATTTTAGTATACATACCTTATTAGTATGTCCTCCTATGTTCTATATACACTGGGAACGCATTAAAACCCTTTCCGGGACTACTTTATTTGAATTATTTCTATCGGGTAACTAATTTCATGTTATTACATAACTGACTTCACAATTTGGGTGGTCATAATTTATTGGGAATTCCTAAAAGCAAGATCGTGTGTAAGACAGTTCGGTATTCTTTCTCTGTAAATGCAGAAAAGCCGTTTTAAGGGCTACATACCTTGTACTGTTGTTATTGGATTAGCGAAACAATTGTGAGAATGGACCTAAGGGATAAGCCCCGCTTTCCCCGGAATTATCGCGTATGTCAGCTAGTATATATTTATATATATACATGTATGTGCGTTTAAGTGTCTGTGTGTATGTTTGTACAAATACACACACATACATACATATGTGGTTTTTCTTATGTGTCAAAAATTCATAGTTAATTATAGGAAAAGAAACATTAATTAAATTTCATTGACAATGTCAATTGAAGAGTGAAATGTTATTCTCTGTCACTGGAACAATTCCAAAACATCAAATTAAAAAATGGGCCGGTTTTGACCAAACATGCTGAACTGTTTCATTTGTTTGCAACACTGTTGGGAATCGGGTCCCCGTGTATTGTTTATGATCGTATTAAATAAACCATATCGATTTGCTTCACTTTGATTATATGAAAACGAAGTTTGAAGAGGTGTCTGGCTATATAATTAGATTCTACACTAGCAATATGATGAATCTATGAGATACCCTTAAAATTAATGTGCATGCAAAGTTTGTGGGCTGATTGAAGCAATACTCCGACGAACGAAACTCATTGCAATATTGCGATTTATCCTTTAATATTCTGATTTCAGACCTATACTCACTTCGCTTTTCACTCTTCCAGTGATGATATAATAAGCACTTTCCGAGTGCTGGGTTTTACCGAATACACCTTTTCACCACTATGATATATATTCAGCACTTCGCATTGTTAGTAACATATGGGCTTGGCATTGTTAGTAACAAAGAATGAACAAGCAAACAACAAGTTACGGTAGCAGTTGTTTGACATTTCTTTCTACTATATGTTCACACATGCATACATACATACATACATACATACATACATACAGACATACACGCGCTCACACACACACTCCCTTAGCAAACTATATAATAACATGCAGCTACTTAAATAAAACCTCGAAGAAATATATATTTTTATGAAATAATTTTTTTCCTTTCTTTTTCCCAAATACTTTCTACAGTTTTCGAGATATAACGAAGAAACAAATGTATGATTGACTTAATATCAGTAAACGTTACTATTTGTTCTATGTTTCAGAATATATTGCTGGTTATTTACTTGTTTGATATTTCGAGAAAATCATTTGTGTTTACAATCAATTGTTGACTCTAGAATTTCACCTTAAGCTAATACCATAGCCTAGATGCCAGTTTTCACTGACTTCAATAATTGCTTTCAGTTCACCGTCTTGTTTGATTTCTTATAGGCCACTTTAATTTGTGTTCACGCGCACGCACACAAACACACACTCTTTTATTTTTCTACTTGTCTCAGTCATCTAACTGCGGCCATGCTGTAGCACCGCCTTTGTCAAACAAATCGACTCAATTACTTATTCTTTATAAGCATAGTACTTATTCTATCGGTGACTTTTGCCGAACCGCCATGTTACGGAAAGTAAACATACCAACACCGGTCGTCAAGCGATGGTGACGGGACATACACAGACACAGAAACACACACACACACACACACACACACACATATATATATATATATATATATATATATATACATATAT
>NC_068983.1:138430482-138437392 GCF_001194135.2 Octopus bimaculoides | reverse complement strand
ATTGAGCACCGGGGTCGATATAATCAACTTATCCCTGACCCCGAAATTGCTGGCCTTGTGCCAAAATTTGAAACCTATATTATATTTTATGTTATATTCTTTTTTTTTTAATATAAAAATATCGAGCAAAACGTTATGAAGATAGCTTCCTATCATTTCTTGTGTTCGTTCCCCATGTCGCAGTTATTAAAGAGCTCGAACAATGAAATATAGCGCGACTGTCAATTAGTTTTAATCTATTGCTTTCAATAATTTTCCACTTGCCCTTTTAAATATAATCGACAAATTCTGAACGATAGATAGTTTTGTCTGTGTTTTATTGCTTTTTTTTTTTTTGCAGAAATAATCTTTAATTTTATTTTGTATTTGTTGCAGCTTCTTTATAATTCGTTCAACTGTCTGACTTTATACGCATTTAATGAACAATATGTACCGATGCCAGCGAAAGTATTGTGGAGAAGCAAATTAAATAACGACTAAGTTATATCAATTTAATCGCAAAAAAAAATACGAAAGAGGAAGAAACTCCAAAGCAATGAAAAACAAAAGGAAAGGAAACGTAATCACAAATACAGAAAAAAACAAAAGAGAAGAATAACACACAACGATAAAGGAACAAAAAATATCTATAAAAAAACAGTCTCAAAGCAAATTTTCACATGAACATATCTTTTCCTTTTAGACGTCAGCGTCTTAAAAAAGAGAAAAAGGAAAAATGAACACAAAAGGAGAAACACGAAAAAGATAGAGACGAGTACCAACAACAACAACAACACAATGACTAGTTCGAATATGAATCGATATTCGTCAATCAAGAAATTACTATTAAAGAAAACAAGTATTTTTTTTTTTTCTCACAAAAAGTAATTTTAAAAAATAAATAGAAAAATGAAATTACAAATAGAGTAATTAAATTGTTTCTCTTTACATGCAACATATTGTTTTTGAAAACTGAACTTCTTTTTCTTTCGTGTGAAATCAATGATGTAACTTATATGAAATAAAGAGGAGGGAAAGAAAAAAAAAGAATACAGAAGACTCTGAACTCTAATGGTTGACTGATCAAAGATGACTTAATAACACTTAAGATATGGCGTTTGTGTGAAGGGCTCATTTAAATATTTAATGAATAAAAAAAGGAATTTAAGCGTATGAATGATATTCTTCTACTTGTTTTGTGAGGTGGTAGAGTATGATGGCTTCTTTGTACATGATATATTCAACGTTTAATCGACTTTGACACGCCAGCCACAAAAGTAAAGGCAAAGAATAATCATAGCCGGAACAGGCTAAACAACATAATTGGTGTATTTTCCAAGAAATCCGGGAAAGTCGCTATCATTGGCTTTCTCTGGCTCGACGCAATTAAACATCTGAAGCGAACTGGACGCACTTTGACTGTATTTTACTCATTTACCAGTAGATAGATATATGGAATAGGCTGTTAGAAAGTCAAGGTTCTAGACATGAACAGGCAGGTATAAAATTACAAACTCATGATCTGCGCAATCAACATTTATGTTTCTTGGTCATTCTGTATGCTGATATTAGGTTGGCAACTAAGTTCCCGCGGTTTTTTTAAATATAAATGTTTTAAAAGGTTTAATAAAAAATAACAACTAATTAATCAATAATGTATTCACCCTCGTTGTTTACAACTTCTTCCAAACGCTCAACAAGATTTTCAATACCTCGTTGGTAGGAATCACCCGATTTCGACTCGAAAAATTGATCCAACCAAGCTCTCAATTCTGCATCAGTATAGAACGATCCTCCGCGCATAGCATTTGAAAGAGGTGCAAATCCGTTGGTGCCAAATTAGGAGAGTATGGTGGGTGTGGCAGCACTTCCCAGCCATGCGTTTGAATGGCTTCCTTGGTCATATTGGTGATATGAGGGCGGGCGTTGTCGTGCAGCAGAAGAACTCCATGCAACCGATTAGGTCTTTTCTCTTGAATAACCGTGTTGAGTCGCTCCATCTTTTGAACAAAGAGTTCCGCGTTGACCGTTTGGGTCCGTTCAAGTAATTCGTAATGGATAATCCCTTCCCAGTCCCACCATACGTAAAACATCGTTTAACGCGGATGAAGATCTTGCTTCACGCGCGGTGTCGCTTGTTTACCGGGGCTAAGCCATTCCTTACGCTGCTTCATACTGATGTACAGGCACCATTTTTCGTCGCCAGTAACGATTTGGTAAAGAAATCGTTGCTTGCGTCCATGAGTTGAGCGGTGACGAACAAGCAAACCAGCGGAGATTGTGGCTCGTTGATTTTTGTTGTTGTCACTTAAAGCATGCGGAACCCATACTCCATACTTCTGAACCTATCCCGAGTGTAGATGCTTCTCTATAGCAGTGTGGGAGCATTCCATTTTCTCTGCCACTTTCCTTGTCGTTTCACGAGAAATTTCGTGCAAGAGTTAGTTTAATCGCTCTTCATCGAACTCAACTGGACGGCCAGAACGCGGTGCGTCTAAAAGGTCAAAATTTCCATTTTTGAACTTGGCATATCAATCACGACCGGTTCTTTCAGCTATGGCACCCTCTCTCCATACACAGTACAAATGTCGCGAGCAGTTTTTGCAGCATTAGAACCTTGATTAAAAGCAAAAAGGTGTCGAAAATGCTCGTTTTTCTTAAATCGACATTCCATTTTAATGATCTGAAAATAAACAAAAATTAACTAGAATTAATTAGAAAAGAAAAACAAAATAGATTCCAAAATGATTCAAAAATAGAATTCTCGGAGAAAATAGATTCCAAAATTTAAAAACACAATAAATTCCAAAAATTTAAAAGCGGCGGGAACTTAGTTGCCAACACAATAGAACAGATAAAGTCGAGGTGAAAGACTCCATCGTTTTGGGTGAAGATTTTGTGGTTCGATCAACTGAATATCCTGCTACTAAATTAACCGGCAGTAGGATGAGTATTCCACATATACACTTAAATTTATATACAGTTAGGATCAACCTTGATAGAACGTATACAAGGCTATAACTTTGTGAATTATACAGGTAGTTCACTCAACGTGATTTTATACTGTTTACCCAGTTTAACTAGCAAATTATGAGTCGACCCGAGACTATAGAAAATTACGTTTGTCCAAGTCACAACACAATGGAAAGGAAACTAGGTTTCGTGATTGTAAACTTAAATGCTTAAGCATTCAGTCGTACGGAATCTAAAGCAATACCAAATTATAAGTTATTCAATATCAATATACGGCAGTTGTATTTTTCTGTTCCTTGCTTTTGGTTCTTCTTCCTTACCCTTTCCAATGAGGTTGCAATCAATTACATGAGGTTGCAATCAATTACATGAGGTTGCAATCAATTACATGAGATCATTCAGTTTCACTGCTGAAATTGAATGAACTCATTGCTCTGATTTCACTGATTAGCTGATATTTTAATCGCATTCAGATCCATTGTTCACACATTTACACATGTTAATATTATGTATAGTTGACTGACTTCAATATGCTTCAATGTTCACATGCTTTTACTGTTGAATCTTAGATTAGTCCTCAAGGAATTTAAACGAAATTTCAAATTGTAAATCGTAGGTATAAATGAATTACGTGCCAATATTTTCACCACAAACTGGCATTAAACACTCTAAATACATATTCAAAAATTTTAAACTTGAAAGGTAAACTGGGCCACTTACGTATTCCAAATGATATACATACATACATACATACATACATACACGATCATCAAATCAGTTTATCACGGACTATTAGTCGGATTACTACCACCCACTTTGAAGGGTATGCGTTTGCTATCTAGGAACAGGAAATATCAACCAAGTATCTGATGCACAAAGGGGATAGAGATGCAGGAAAAACCGTAATATGTGACAACCGATGCAGACTTTGTGGAATTCACACTGAAAATATCACCTACATTATAAGCAGTTGTCCAAAACTGTCACCGATTAGACATGATGTTGTAGGTAGGACACTCTATAATGTAATCCGTCGGAAGGATAATCCCAAAGACAAAGAAATAAGAACCGACAATATGGTAGAAGCCATAGCCATTAACTACCATAAAAGTAGACATTGATATAAATTCTATTTTCATAAGGAGTTTAGGATGTCTTGCAATGATGTGTATGTAACTCACTAATTTTGTATTGAGATGAAACAAAAAAGCACGTGGCCAATTGGTTAGGGTGTTGACTCACGATAGTAACATAGGATTTAATTTCCAGTTTACACACATATATAACCCGCAAGTCACGTGTAGGATTGAAGCAGCAGTAGAACAATCATAAAAATCAAGCGAAATATTGAGCCATAACTGAAAGGAGACATTACTGCAGTATTTGCGATCAGCTCCTCGTATGTCATTTAAGATATCAAGCTAGAAAACAGCACTGATGGGTACAAGATGCCAAGCTCTGCAAGAGCCACCTTATATATTCGTACAGAGAGAGAGAAAGAGAGAGAGAGAGAGAGAGGGAGAGAGAGAGAGAGAGAGAGAGAGAGAGAGAGAGAGAGAGAGAGAGAGAATGAAAGGTTACTCTAGTGTGGTGATGGAATAAGTTGGATATCTGTGGTTTTTTAGAAGAATGTAGCCGTGTTGATCCAACATTATAATCACCAATACCAATAACAAAAATATTGAACGTTATCTTAGAAATATTTAATTAACACTGATAGTTCAACTGAAATATCCTATTCAATACGTTAAGAAAAAATGCAAGTAATTCGTACGTGAGATAAGCATGGCGTGGTCTGTCAAGTTAACGGAAATAGATGTCTCTTACTTCTCGCTTAATAGGCTTATTTTGGTCGAGATTTTTGCAGTAATTTAATTTTTATAATCTGATATTTCAATATTTTGCTCTTTAGGATTCAATATGCACCGCTCTAGCTTTCTGTAGCATATTGGCAGTATGTATGTATGTATGTATGTATGTATGTATGTATGTATGTATTTATTATGTATGTGTGTATGTATGTATGTGTGTGTGTCTGTGTCTGTAGAGAGAGTGAGAGAGTTAGAGAGAGAGTGAGAGAGTTAGAGAGAGAGTGAGAGAGTTAGAGAGAGAGTGAGAGAGTTAGAGAGAGAATGAGAGAGTTAGAGAGAGAGTGAGATTGAAAGATGTGCACATGTGTGTGTGTGTGTGTGTGTGTGTGTGTGGATATAAGAAAAGGAAAGCCGTGTGGTTAAGAAGCTCGTTTTGCAACTACGCGGTTTTGGGTTCAGTCCTATTGCGCGGCATGCTGGGAAAGAGTGTTCTATTATAGACACGGTTTGACCATTGACTCCTAAATGAATTCTTGAGACTGAAACAGCGATGGAGCCTCACTTACGTGTGTGTGTGTGTGTGTATGTGTGTGTGTGTGTGTGTGTGTGTGTGTGTTTGTGTGTGTGTATGTGTGTTTGTGTGTGCACGCGCTCGTGCTTGAATCTGTAAATATATACATAGATATAGATAGAAAGAGAGAAATATGTACGTATATGTACATACACATATTTCTTTTCATTCTTTTATGCATTTCAGCCCAAATGTTGATTCTAGTGTCATAACTTTTCAATGGCCATTCTTTGCTATTGTTTTTCTTTTTAAGAAAGATCACACCGAAAGGAGTTGGGTGCGTCTTGTAATTTGTATATCTGCAGTCTTCTGTGGACCATATATTGTTAGGACTATTAAGTTATGGTCCCATAACATCGTCGATATCTCCATTATTGATGATTGCAGTGTTATTTGTGAAGCAGAGGCCCAGAAAAGTTTTACTCTTGATGGATGTAGCACTATTTGTTCAATAAAAACCGTGTTTTTCAGGTGGAGCAATACACTGCTCACCTCTGTTTATATAGTGACATATCTGAGAGGCCCTTCGACATTAGGGAGGTTGAAGTCTCCTAAAGGAAGCGAGTGAAGGCTGTCATCTAGGCTGGTTAATACTTCCTTCATCTTTTGGGGGCTCTCTTCGAATGAGTCCCCATGATTTGAAACATCTGGTGGGTATATGTAACACATTATTACCGTTTTGGTCTGTTTAATGTGTACTACCTGAGTGCTACAAACTGAGTTGAGTATGACAGCAGGACTAAAATGTGGAGATGAGACAAACAGAGAAGTAAATCGACATAAGTGGAAATGCAGAGATAGAGGGTTCCATATCAATGAGGAGAGGTCAATGTAGATATAAATGAAGGCGTATAAAAAAGTGAGGGAGATGAGGAGATAAACAATACTGAGAAGAGTAAAGAAATATATCAATATAAAATAATGATATAGAGACAGCGATAAAAATTCAATCCCACCTTGGATATGTGATAATGAAAATAAAATTCCTCAGTCTGTTTCCAAGAAGGCAGAAAAACGAGAGAATAATAAACATAGTAATATTAACAACCCTTGGATGTGTGCTTAGGCAGCTTAAATTATTTAACCCATGTTATTTGTTATATAAAAATGTAAGCAAACATCAAATTCCAGAAATTCTTGTATTTGGTATTCGAGTAATCTACAAAATTACATTGGTTCATATACTTCGATTCTTACGATCGTAATTTCTCAGAGAAAAATACAATTAACGTAGATATTAAGTGGTATTTATTCAAGTGCGTAGTGAGCCGACCTAGATTTTCCAACGTCGAAAACATTACTTTCAGATGGGTAACGGTTGAACGAATTAAAATATTTTTTTAATTATGGTATTATGGCATATTGGTAGTAATATATTTAAACCAGAAAGCACTTTGATATCAGTTCAATTAGCTCTAATTGGAGTCTTTCAAGGTTTCTCAGAGGCTTAACTTCACACGTTTTAACAAGCAGGAGCCATGTTTATTTATGCATACACACACACGTCTGTAAGTATGTATATAAATATATATAGATAGATAGTTACATACATACACACATATATATTACATATATA
>NC_068983.1:138423749-138424481 GCF_001194135.2 Octopus bimaculoides | reverse complement strand
ACAGGTTGATATACCGAGTTAACGTGATACATTTTGAGAATATATGGATAATAACAACAAATGGAGCAAAACGCATGTCGATGAAAATTCCTTTAATTCATACATATATGTTTCGAAGCAAGTGAGGGCTATTTCATAAAAAAGGGGCCATTTCACAAAATAAGGAAAGGGTTGCTGGAATCATCACTTGTTTATCATCAGGGAGAACATAATAAAACATTTAGTAGCAAGACAAAAACGAAATGATGGGGTAACTTACGAGCTGAGTTGCTACATGGACAGTGACCGTTAGAAGGTTTGTTTACATAGAGTTATGACGGGGTCACTGATATCATTCCACGGGCTTTAGGCATGAGAACGCTAGTTTACATACAAAATACAAAGTGAGGGTGTTATTGATGTGAAGCTAAAGGTTGTGGTCAAGGAGCTATTCGGGTGGGTGAGCGGAGATAATTAAAGTGAGTGTTTACATATGTGTCTGCTATCGTGCAGACACCCATTGACAAACATGTGCGTGTACGCACATACACACATACATATGTGCACACCCATGTGTACATACCCACACAGAAACCTCCACGTGTACATGTGTACAAACACGCTCACCTATACAAATGTGCCTGTATCTATGCCTACTTCCCTGTATATGTACAAACATGCAAGTATCCACACCCGCACACTCACATATACGTGTACACGCACATACATATGCATGTATATATGCATGTACAC
>NC_068983.1:138420535-138422112 GCF_001194135.2 Octopus bimaculoides | reverse complement strand
ATATATATATATATATATATATGTATATATATATATATGTATGTATACATATATAAGCAATATATATATATATATATATATATATATATATATATTATATAGGGATATATCTCTATATCCACTCAATATATCGTGAAGTATGTTTGCCACTTAAATGTTGCTAACCCTTAAGGGTTCATGCTACTGTAGCATGTAGCCCCAGGAAGACAGCTCCTCCAGCTGGCTATTGGCTCACTTTCTGTGCTCGATCAGTATTTGCAAAGAGAAATCATCCTTCCCATCACCAACCTGACGTGATACACACGTACCCGGGTTTCTGGATATCCACACGTCACCAGCGTGAGACAACTACCGATTTTCTTTATTATGATAATAAATATCTATTACAAAGGACAATACAGGACGTCACAAACATATAAATGTACTAAGTGAGCTTATATTTTAAAATTTGATGACTTATATATGTATATAAATTTAAAATTTTCAGAAACTTTTTTTTCCCAAAAATATATAGCTGGAATGCCAGCGACTACACCTTGCTTTTACCATGGGTGGAATTAAGTAGGGACAGTCACTCCCAACTTCCTCATGACATCCTTCCATATTTTCTCATATATACTTCGCGACAGGTGTCTCCACCCCGGCCCTGTGTTGCTCTTCAGGTGGTACCTGAAGTAGTATAGCAAACCGGGGCCGGAGATGAAGAATCCTGTCACGACTCCTAGCATTCTTGTTCTCCATGCACACTCTTTCATTACTGCGACCGTACAGAGAAAACATGTCTCACTGGTTGGCGGTACAATCTTTATCACAGACTCAGCTGATAACTGTACTCTTCCCAGGTGCGATAACAGGTGTTCTACGTAAATTATCAAGCCCGAAACTCCGGGCACTGAACAAGAGCGTGCAGGAAAGTTTCCTTGTCCTGCCCGCACTTTGAGCATGCTGGTGGCACTGATATTCCGAGCCTGGACAATTCATCGCGGACAGGTAAAGCATCCCAGTAACACTGCCAGGTCAGGGATCTTTGGTAATTATCCAAATACCCCGACCTGATGGTGTTTTGAAACAGGTTGGCTAGCTGGTTCTCATCGAACACCAGAGCCTCTCCTAGGATGTCATCGCTCTTATACTCTAGCATCCCTTTATAAAATATAGAGGTGGTATTTCCGCTGCCGGCCTTGCCCGCCCTGTGTATTAGCGCGAGTGCTTTTCGGCACTCCTTTTGCCATTCAGTCGTATTCTATCTTTTTATCAAATCGGGTGTAAATTCCTCCAAGGAGGCCGGTCGTGGAAAGAATTCCTCTGCCACCGAATTCCACACCCGGCCACCATCCAGGTAGTGCCAGAGATGCCTTAGCTTCGGTACATGCCTGCACATCAATAGCCACGGCATCCCTAACCCACCTTTAGCAGTTCTTGACAGCATACGGAGCGCCTAACAAGCGGTTTTCCCCTCCACAAAAAGCGGAAGAGAAGTCGCACCAACATGCATAACCACGAATCAGGGCAAGAGACAACAGTCAGACGGGAGGTGATAACAGACGCAATAAACAATAAACAGCAACCTCCCAGAT
>NC_068983.1:138417750-138420393 GCF_001194135.2 Octopus bimaculoides | reverse complement strand
AACCGATGGACTTGTCAACGCTTCATAGTAATTGTTCCATTATATATCTTTAAGATTGGTCATTGCATTTTTAAATTCATTCTGAGGAATTTCAACCATGTTTCGTGGTCTGCTTCCACAACAGCTCCTTTATAGGATCCAGTTAGCTCAAGACATCATCAGGAGGAACCACGTCCGGTTTCGGCCCCTACTCCTCTACCGTTTTGACGTGGTACTCATATGTATATGGATACGTGCATACCCACATATACGTGTATCTGTATGTCTTATCGCCACAGTACGCGCATGCATGTATACCTTGTATACATACATACATTCACACCTACACACGTACATACATAGGCATGGATGCACACGCACGCGAATATAATTAGATGGTTGTGAAATTCGAGTATGAGTATGAGTGAGGGATTAGAAGTTAAAATATAGATTTATAAGATCACAGTGATTACCTAAGGGGTATTGTGGGAATGTACTGTATGGTCATTTTGGCATTTGGATTTGTGGTAGAATTTGAAGGTGTGACACGACAATCGCTCATAACCCTATATATATATATTATTTATATTATTATTTGATTGAATACCACGCATCCATTTCCAAGTAAGTTTGTGTGTGTGTGTGTGTGTGCGTGTGTGTATGTGTGTGTATGTGTGTGTGTGTGTGTGTGTGTGTGTATGTGTGTGTGTAAGCATAACGATACTAAAAAAACTGATATGATAACTCAGCATACATTTGCTTCAGCGAAACGTTTTAGTGGAGTACAGTTTACGTAACAAGCAGTTATATAAATGACGAATTCACTACATAACTTTTTTCCTTGTCAGTTATATAATTTATTATGTATGTAAGGGAACTTCAAGAATTTATTACACTTTTTCTCTGTCAAAAAACACCAAGTATACTATTGGTTAATCTAATTCGCAAATAATTTTGTATTTCGCAAATAAGTATTAATAGGTTACATTAATCATATACAGTTTCAAAACACTTAATGTTATGTCTTACACTTAATTTCCAATTTGTGATACGTATTTTTCTTTTGTTCTAAAGATACCATTCGTTTCACCAGGTAATTAAACAAATGTTCTGAATGTTTATGATCAAAATACAGTTCCGAACCCGATGAGATTAAACAGAAATTATACAATCTAGCAAGATTGTCAATTTTTGGTTCTTGATATTTAACCTAATCATTGACCTCTTCCAGTAAATTCTAGTAATAAAGAAAGGTTTAGAAACTTAACATTTCCTGTTTTATTGGTTATACATTCTGTGTCCCATAGCGTATACTATTGCCTATGAGAGTGCATGTATACATAGTTATATAAATGTGTATGTATGTATGTATATATATATATATATATGTGTGTGTGTGTGTGTGTGTGTGTGTGTGTGTATGCATGTATGTCTGTATCTATGTACATGAATATATATAATTGCATACATGTTTACATACAAATATGTGTGCGTGTGTATCAGAGAGAGAAAAGAGGGGGAGAAACAGAGAGAGAAAAGAGGGGGAGAAACAGAGAGAGGGAGACCGGAGAGAGAGAGAGAGAATGGTCAGCGAGAGAGGGAGAAGTTAGAGAGAGAGGTAGAGGTCAGAGAGAGAGAGGGGGAGAGGTCGAAGAGAGAAGGAGAGATTGGAGAGCGAGGATGGAAGAGAAAGAGAGAAATTGATACGTTTATTATATTGGAGATGGCGAAATGATTGCTCTGTTGAAATCGAACACAATTTATGTATGTGATCATTCTTTGACCGGAAATACTGCACAATAGAGTCGGCTTTACTATACACAGTAGTGACGGAGTAATTTATATCTCACACACCGGATACGCAATGAAGTTTACAGAAGTGTAAATATTACAATGAAATAAATAATGAAAATATATTTGCATAGTTTGTATAGGGGATACGTCCACATGAAATAATTTGACCTTTAGATATTTCTATATTTTAGAGATGTAACGAATACAGTTCACGTTTCGTCAATACTAATATGATATTTAAATGAATTGTTGGTTACACAATAAACGAATTCATTCAGATACATGCCACGCTGTCCCATCCATACATACATACATACATACATACATACATACATACATACATACATACATACATACATACATACATATAATTGATATGCATATCATATTTATGTATGCATGAATATGTTTAAGAATCTGTGTGTATAATGTTTAGATTTGTCGAAGTTTGTATATTCGTGTAGTCTCTTGAAAAGATGTTCCAGCATGTATATATTATTATGTGTGTGAGTGGGTTTGTGTAGATATACATATACACACACACATACAGATAAATAGAAAGATATGTGTATCCATGTCTTTTTGAGTATATATGTGGGTACATACGTTTGTGTCTGGGAATGTATATGCTCAGGGACAAAGAGAGAGAGAGAGAGAGTCCTGTGCCCAATACAGACATTCATATATTCATATGTAGATATATAGCACGAGAGACAAAGAGATGGATAAATATATAAATGCATATATGTGTCCGTTTATGCACATCTGAAGACATACACCAACACTTTCTCCACACACACACACACACACACACACACACACACACACACACACACACACACACACACACACACACACACACACACACAC
>NC_068983.1:138412180-138417740 GCF_001194135.2 Octopus bimaculoides | reverse complement strand
ACACACACACACACAGACGCAGACACACGCAGAGACCCACACACACAGACAAGCTTTCAAGCCTACGTATTTTCGTACACACAATTTCAGTCACATATAATTAGTCTATAATCTGCGTAAAGCATGCACAAGTAAAGAAGACAATTGTCAATACTAAGATAGAATATATTAATATTTCATGTCGAGGAATTCAACGTCACGTACTCGTTACTCATTAAATATACATGAACAGATATACTGAACTCTGTTTGACGTACACACGTGTGCATTATATTCCAAATGCTCTTGCGGAAATGTAATTATAGAAAGAGGAGTCGATTAACAACATGGATATTAACATGAATAAGCATTGGATTTACACCAGCGTGAGAGAAAAGCCAGGTCATACATGTAATAAAATTAATTCTTAGATATGGATGCACTCAACTGTCTCAGTGCAGTGAGAACAGAATCAGAAAGGTAGGTGTAAATGCTAGGACACTTCTCCCGTGATCGGTAAAAAGAATCTATGATTGATATTCAACTGGATCAATGAATTCTAAGTTCAAACTAGTGTTCACGTTAAGCAAGTTAATCATGAGTCTATATTTCGGTACTTACGTTTTATCGAGGATAAATTCAATTCACTTAATTCAGATAACAATGTCTGTGTGTACGTATGTGTGTGGGTGTTTTTATGAGATATTTATAAAATGTATATAATACATGCACTTACACACGCATAATATATATTATACAAACCCGGTATTTATATTCTATTAATCATAGCTTATCTGTTTCAAGTGTCAATGTTCAAAAAAATATTTTCATCTCCTCAAGTTTATAAATATACATATGTATGTATATGCATATGTGTGTGTGTGTGTGTGTGTGTGTGTGTGTGTGTGTGTGTGTGTGTGTGTGTGTGTGTGTGTGTGTGTGTGTGTGTGTGTGTGTGTGTGTGTGTGTATCTGTGATGTTTGTCTGGGTATGTGTGATGCATATATATTACCAGTCAACATGGAGCAATAGTTTTACTTAGCTATTGTCTGAGGCTTCGACGTTTACTGTTAGCCTGATGACGAGTCAATCCTATGTTTACTGCCCTACAACTACGACATTCCACTCCTATTGAAATCTTTACACACCACTTCCTTCCTCATTCCTAAGCCACAATCGGTGTTCGCATTCCATCCTACTTTCCCAACGAACAGTGATTTCTGCAGTCAAGAGTTTTTTTTCTAGTTGCTTTTAATTATTGTAACAATAATGATATGGATAGACCTCTTCCTTTGTATACATTTTCCCCATTTATTCATTATCAACATGCAGGTGTCTGGGTTTCGGTTTTCCTTTGTTTCAGATTCTACATAGAACTTTCTAACTTACTGTGGAAAACAGCAGGGTGAAACTTGATCCTCATTGCTTTAGAGTATCAGCGATGATACTTAAGTAATGTTTATGCTGTTAGGTGTACTCTCCAACGAGTGACTCACACACGGGCACAATCAGTGCTCTGAAAATAATCAGCAGTGCCAGACCGGCTCCACTGCCTATTACACTGGACAACAAAGATTTTGCTACTGGGGTTTAGACTACGTGTTTTAGACTAAATCGGGGATGCTGATTCTGAATCTACATCCAGAACTGTTCTAACACGTCCGGATTTTGAGTTTTGTATGCACAAGATTGTAAGTATACTTTCGGGTAGATATAGGCCGTATTATAAAATTTGCTAAAATGAAAGAGGCCTTAATTTAAAATTAAAGAAATAACAGCAATAAAACAAACCATGAGAAAGTTCATTATTTAGTTTAGCAATAGATAGCGCTGACGTATTGTGTACAAGCGCCAAATAGGTCAATTTTTATTCTTGGTAACTCTGTGTCGTTTGTGCTCTCGTCACGTTGGGTATGTGTATCTCTCGCTCTGCATGATTACTGTTTTGACAGTGTTCATTTTGTTAGATCATGAATAGGAGAGGATGTGTGAATCACCCAGACAACGTTTGTTATGTCTGTGGAAAATTTGCTCCGTGTGACTAACGGAAGAACATTGCCACCAAATTAAAAACCACCTAAAAATATTTCGGGTGAAAAATTGGGGACGAAGACAAGAGATGGGCACCTTATATATGCGGCACCGTGTGTTACTCAAGGCTACACAGTGGCTGAATGGAAAACAGAAGGGAATGCTTTTTTTTTTAACGAATGGTATGGCGTGAGCCAACCAATCATGTCTCTGATTGTAAGTCGGCTCACATGACTTCGACGTTACAACAGTTTTTGTCTGATTTGCTTTCACTTTTTGTGCTGCTTCTTTTAGTTTTCGTATTTTCTAGTGTTGTTCCCTGTCTATTATTTTAACTTCATCCCACAGGGGGAGGTGGTTTCCATTTTTCCATACATGATCAGCTATACCCGATTTATCAATATGCTAGGACACAACAACCTCCTAAGCAGACCGAGTGCAGATATGAATAGCATATGGGAACCGGTATTGAGGAAGGATAGAAAAATAATAGATTTATAAGCCTTAAAATTCACACCATAATTGCCCACGGGCATATGGTGTAGTGGTTAAGAGCACGGGCTACTAACCCCAAGGTTCCGAGTTCGATTCACGGCAGCGACCTGATTAATAATAGTAATAATAATAATAATAATATAATAATAATAATAGTAACATCGTTAGGAATGAGAACCCAGGTTCGAAATTTCCCCAAGACACCTGACGAAGGCTGGAGGGTATATCAGCCGAAACGTTGTGTTAACAACAAACAAGATGAGGACAAATATCCGTCAAATGTAAATAATGTAAATAATTCCTCATCTCTTAAATATAGAACTGTCTTTTTAATTTGTTTTTAATTGTATTCTTAGACATTTCCTCGGTGAGATTAGCCCACTAGTTTAATAATAGCACTTAATACAGTGACTGTGAAAATAGTGAAAGTTAAAACTAACTCTGGAAATGTATGAGCATACAAATATATATGTATGTTTGTATGTATATCTCTCTATCTCTCTCTCTCTCTCTCTCTCTCTCTCTTTATATATATATATATATATATATATATATATATATATATATATACACACACACACACTAAAGTAAACCCTATCAAGTATATTTCATCAATAATGTATTGTAATTGGAATGTCATTATCATTAAGTCATGATGTTATATAATCTGTTTCTTTCAACCTTAATACCATACTATATTCATGAACTGCGTTCATGATCACATCACCTAATTTTCAGTCTCCCATCTCCTTCGTTTATATTTATCATGAAAACCTTCAGTTGTTGTAGCGTTAATACAATAACTAAATAGGGCTTTATCATAATGCGATAATGAGCTAAATGTCTATCATGGATATTGCTTGAAGTCGCATTTCATTAATATCAGAGTAGTACAAACTTCCATTCTCTTTGATGTATCTTATGTAAATCAATATATAACAATTTCATAAGTAAATTAACAGCTATCTCGTCTAACTCCATTTCATGAATCCTCCAGGTTAGTTTCTTTCTCTTAGACACAAGAGTACAGGATGCTACTTCGTTTTAACCATATTTAATCCTATCCAATAATTGTACATATTATGTAAAATTGCTTTCAATCAGTTTCCTAAATCGTGCAAAGGACTTACTGAAACTGTCTTCTAACAACATGGTGCGCGCCAAGATTTCAGCAAGCAATTATCTTCATAAATATTCACACAGTCAGAACTGTCATTAAAACATAAGAAACATTTATCACAATTATCTGATTTGTGAAGTAGAGAATTGAAAGAAAATTCAATATTGGGTCTAACACCTCACGCCATTCAATTCGTTGCCCCACACGAGAGTCAATAGAATAAATTCTAGTTTATCCAATAATCAATAACAGTATCAATAGTATAAATTCAATTAGTATGAATAATACATTCGATCGCATTGACGTGCTACTTTCCTAGAAATATTGCTCTCGTATCTTAATTAGAAAGAAATCTATTTGAGGTTTGGATTACTAAACGGTTCCCGTCAGCCAAGACACACATATCCAATGGTTTAGGGCAAGAAGTAAATCGATTGATGTGTAAGAAACTGTGCGTATGGAGGCGAACCATTTGAAAGAGAACCAGTGAAACATTGTTGTGACCTTAACTTTGAAGGAATTTGCTTCTTCCTTTACTGTGCACAACACTAAATGATAGTGCTTGTTTCTGCTGATAACTATGGTCAGTACGTAGCAATTAAAATGAAATAGTTCATGTTACAACAATTTTTGCCTTACATAACACATTGATGTTACTGATCTCCTACGTTGCATAACAAAATTAGACTTTCGATGATGTAAAATATTAATGGAATTTCTAGGACATATGCCTATTAAAACAATTCTCGTTTTCTTCCACATGCTAAGCAAAAAATATTGAAGCTTTCAGCGTTTCGTTCACATTAGTTGCAAAAACAAATAATTACATTATGATTCTCATTGACCAGCTGTAACACCAAAGAGACAAAGTTCACTCAATTTGAATTATTAAGTATCTGGAATAACACAAATAGGAAATTTGCTGTTAACTTCTTTGACAAGAGCAAAAGAAGTGAAATAACTACAATTAAAAACGAAACATGCCCGGAGAACCGCTTATGCAAGTGTTACTCAGCAGTTCGTAGCTTATTTTCTGAGAAACATACTTTGGAAAAAAGCAATTCATGCAAATCTATTCCTCGTGCGTCATAAACTCTGTTTTACGCAATATCTGAATTATTTATAAACATCCTAAGAATCCTACAGCAAACAACTTCTCATATCCGTTTTACTATACCATCAAATGTCATCAAACGAACTTTCAAAGTTCTTTTCTGTGTTTTTCTCCTGAAACTAGCGAATCTCATTTATTCAGAAAGAGACAAATTTCATACCATTTTTCTATTATATTTTGATTATAAAGGTGATCATGCATAAAAAAAATATTTTCCTATACTATGTTACTCTGCATCAAATCCTCTAGTGATGAAAAGAAAATACGTTACTTTCATATTGAAAGGATGTTCATTTAAATTATATAAATTTAGTATTATGCATGACGATAGGGGAAACGCTAGCCACAATTAGAATGTGCTTTTCTCACGAGGAAAACACTAAAAAAATATTACAGCTAACCATTATGTAAACGGCGATGTTATATAGAACCACTTAGTATTTTCTCCGAAATATGCAATGTTTTATAACTTTACACGTACGTATTGTAGACGAGAGCAGAATGAACTACCTCACATGGAAGAATCCGTCTATAGCATAAACCCCCCAAATCCTTGATCAATTGTAAAACCTCTATCGCCACGCAAACTAGTAAATTATAGCAACTTTAAATACCTATTTAAAGCTAAATTTACTTCGCTGTTAAATGATAAACACTTAACGAGTAACAGAACACAGGATATAATCGTGAACATGACATGCTGGAAGATTATATTCGATTTCGATATTTAGCAACATTCTGCGTACGGTGCGATTGAACACACACACACACACACACAAACACACACACACACACATACGCGCACACATATATATATGTAT
>NC_068983.1:138407439-138412170 GCF_001194135.2 Octopus bimaculoides | reverse complement strand
ATAAAAACACACGCACTGTATATTTGGTGTTAATTTGCTTCAGCTTTATATTACATTAATCTTAATCTTAATTCGGGCAGAGTTCTTTCGTCACACTTCTGTGACCTCATCAGTGGTCCTTTGTTTCCTTCTTTCTTATGTGTGTCTCACCTTGCTAACTATCAGCCATTTTGTATATATATATATATATATATATATATACATGGTGTATATATACACTACCTCCTGTACCTACACCTTAGCACCAACATGGCATCAGCTGTGACTTTTTAAACCAGACAATGTCCTGAAAAGTCACCCACATAGATTGCACATCCGATTTGGACCACCAAGAGCTGCAGATAAGTTCTGATCTTCGTAGATCTTAAAATAATATCTTTTGAGGACTCCGTTAGATTTGCAAACCTTCTGGCATACACTGCATTCAAGGGTGTGCACGGGCATATAGGCAGAATAGTTGGTGGAAATTCGTTTTCCATGGGTTCGCAAATGAGATTTGAGCTCAACAAAAAACAGGCATGGTCTGTCACAAACTGTAAACACAAAAAGGTCATTTTCATTCACCTTCTCGATCGTAACATTCTTCCTTATATCTCTTTTGAGTCTTACATGCGTTATCTTGGCCTCTTCAAATGCTTGGGGTTCAAGGAGTGAGACCGAAGTGTATTGCCTAAGTTTTGTTCTTCTTGAAAAAGTAGATCATGAATTTCTGCTAATCTATCTGAGAATCTGTCACTGGATTTATGAGATTTAAATCCCACTGATGAACGTACATCCTGAAATACTTTTGTTTTGAAATATTCCCATAGATATTTGGAGTCGAGATTGATACATTCTATAGCATCGTGGAATCTTTGCAAGTTGCTTGATAATCTAAAGTTTGCAACATTTAACTTTTTGGTTACCTTAGGACCAGATTTTTAGGCATTATCGAAAAATCTATTTTTCCACGCACTAGATGATGGTCAATCCAACTCTCTGCCTCTCTCATGGCCCGAACGCTAAAAACGGCATTCATATCACTTTTTTCTGATCAGAATATAGTATATGACATGCCAGTGCTTAGATCTTGGGTGCATCCAGGTGGTTTTATATTTATTTAAACAAAACCGTCGATTCAATAGCACTGTATACAAACTCTACACTTGGAATGACCATTTTTAGATACTATTGGAATTTACTCACAAGGTTTGGAAACTTATACCATTCTGCTTAAATAATGGATCTACAAATGCAATATCCCTGCATATCACACATCTATTTTCATTCCTTCACTTCACTCTATTTCATATCTTATCTAAATTAACTATTCTTTTACCATTTTCTCACACCGTCTCCGATGAAGGGATATAAAAAATATCCCGGAAACAACTGTAAGACCTTCTATTTATAAATGTTCTAAAATTCTCACAGCCTTGGATTTTTATCTCATTCTGAAAAAAAAAATTATATATACACACACACAGATATATATACACATATATATACACACATATATATACATATATACATATTTATATATTTATACATACATACACACACACACACACATATATATACATACATATACAGATATGTATATATACACACACAGCATTTTACGTATGCACGCTGGCCTCTGTAATGTATTATGCGTATCCATTTTATACAATACTGTAACAGAATCATGCATTTTATTGAAACAGTTAGACACCAGTGTACAATAACTTCAGGATTTGATTTAATAATTTCTTTCACACACATAAAAAATATACATAGCGTAAAAATAAAAACAGAATGAGCATATATGTATACTCTTCATTCATCATTGTAAATCCTTTCCATAGTCACATATAATTAAATTTATTCTCAGAGAACTGTGGAATATATTGCCATCATTCATTTTGCAAATGCGGAAACCAAAAACATGGCGGATATGATAAATATATGAAATAAGTAAAGTAAGCGGAGAAGAAAGAGAATGAGAAGGAGGAGGGAGAATTGGTGGTGGTAGTAGTAGTAGTAGTAGTAGTAGTAGTAGTAGTAGTAGTAGTAGTAGTAGTAGTAGTAGTAGTACACGAAGAAGTAAACCAAGCAGATGGGGAATAGGAGGAAAAATACATTTTTCACTCTGACCAAACACATTCATTTAGGCGTAAGTTGTTTCTCTCCAACACAATGTCTCTTTTCCATTTCAATGTATAATCCGAGCCTAAAGTTTCATTGAATTATGGACCTACCGGGTAGAATGGCTGCTCGCCAAAGACTGTCATGAAACAGGAACGCATCCAAGCACAGCATTGTACATCAGATAAATGACTCGACTGAAGACAGCCATGTCCTGCTATTTTGTTATATAGTAAGTGAACGTATTTTCTTATCTTTTGTATTTATTCTAGTCAGTCATATAAATCGTTGTCAAACTACGAGTATCACAAAGACTATTCCCGGAAGCAGTTTATACCGAGAGACAGAATGAGAGATTGGGAGAGGAAAGGAGAGTTAGAAATAAATAGTTCGATGGGAGAGAGAGGGGAAGAAGAGAATGAGAAATAGAAGACAAGAAAGTGATTATAATGCATTGAAAGTATTTGAAATGTAATGCCATTTTCTTCGTTCGAATAACAGGTGCCCAAACAGAAAGTGAATATCGTTGACGTTATGTATGTATGTATATATATATATATATATATATATATATATATATATATATATATATATATATATATATACAAACATACACTATTTCTTTTGTCCGAAAAAAATCTTCACTGTTGAACATTGTTTTCGACTTTAATAAATAGGATATTACTCCATCTTTGGTATTATATTTACCGCCTTCTTTTGCATCTATGGACTTACTTATAATACATATGAGTGTATAAATTCTTATACGCGCAGGAGTGGCTGTGTGGTAAGTAGCTTGCTTACGCGCATGCGTTTGAGTTAGTTGCTTCCGATTACCATTGAAGATAGACGTGTAGCTTACAGCTCCGTCTAAGGAGCAGAGGACACCGTCGGCGTAAGCGTATTTGTGTTTTGTTTTTGTTTTTTGTGTGAGCTGGGTAGAAGTATTGTGTTTCTATTTTTACAGTATATTCTGCCCAGTTCTGAGGCATTTCGCTTATGCTTGGCGGTGTCGAAAATTTGAAAATTTGAGAAATTTGAATTGTTGCCTGTTCCAGGCATAGTGTGTGGCTGGCTGCTGGTGGGCGTTTCTATGAAATAACCAAGTTCAGCAGGCAGAAAGCATTTACAGATTTTTTTTTTCTCACTTCGGTCGCTGGATTACGGACCAGGACTTTTGTGTATTTATTTGCCTGAAACGGAATACTAGTTCAAGCCAGGGCTGGAGTACGATGTAGCCATTTTGTTCCTGCCGAGGATTCTGTGGTTTTCCTTTTCAAAAAAAAAAAAACTCTCTTTCTTTACTTTTTCCTTGAACTGTTTTCCTTGTTTATCTCTTCCTCCTTTTTTTTTTGAACTGCTTCTGTTTCGTTGATTGAACTATTTCTTTTTTCTGAACTGTCATTATTTTGAGACTGTTGGGAACAATTATTTCCTATTAAAACTTTTAGTTATGACAGGAAAAAAGTTAACAAAGAAGACTACTGGAGTGGGAGTGGGAGATTGCCCAACCCAACTAGTGATTAGACGACTTCACGTGGTTGGTACGCAAGCTACTTACCATACAGTCATATATATTTTCTTTTATTCTTTTATTTGTTTTGCTTGTTTCAGTCATTTGAATGCGAACATGATGGGTTTAGTTGAACACATCGACCCCAGGCCTTCTTTTTTTAAACCTAGGACTTATTCTATTGTTTTCTTTTGCCGAATTGCTAAATTATAGGGACGTAAACACACGAACACCAGTTACAAAGCGGTGATGGGGATCAAACACAGACACAGAGACACACACGCATAGATATATATATATATACGTACTTTCAGTTTCGGTCTACCACATCCATTCACAAGACTTTGGTCGACCCGAGGCTATAGCAGAAGACACTTGCCTAACGCAGTGGCACCAGAGGTACTTGTATATGAGTGGGGGATAAATTTGGGGTTGGGTTGAAAACACGTCGATAGCATTGACTCCAGTGTTGAACTGTGTTACTTAATCGACCTGAAAGAATGAAAAGCAGTCACGTTTGGTGAAATTTGAACTCAGAACATGAAGTCAGAAGTAATACACTCAATATTTGTTCGGGCCTGCTAATGATTTTGCCAGCCCGTAGCCTTCCATACGTAAATATATATATATATATATAAAAGCAAAACTAACATTAGTCTCAGAGTTAGCGCTTTTTTAAAGCTAATTGAAAACAAGGTACATATTACTCTTATGAAGAAGATATAAATGTTATCCCCAAAAAAAACACTACTCTACGAAACAACGACACTATCATGCAATTATAGCACTCGCTAGTACATCAGTTGTTCTACATTGATTTCACATGCTTAGCCATATAGAGACAGAGAGCTGCTAACGATCTTTTCCTTAATGGCATGTCAATTTCGGAAAAAAGAAAATTATTCTTGACATTGTCTCCTCGTTTCATTTAGATATGGCTTCAATTGCCACAAGGCTACTCTTTACTGCTATCTCAAAACGGAAGATATTTTCAATAAATCTGAAATTCATCTCAGTTGGTATTTCATGCAACTTATTCATTTTATTGTTCATATTCGTGCCAATGTGCTCTGAGTTATATTTTTTGGCTCATATATATATATATATATATA
>NC_068983.1:138402473-138407079 GCF_001194135.2 Octopus bimaculoides | reverse complement strand
CTTAAAGATATTTGAACATATATAAATAAAGATATTTTCATTTGTTTGTTCCAAACGCAGATTCATGTCTCTAGCAGTCTCTCATTTGAAATAAACAATGGAGTTTTCTCATCAGCAAAAGGTAGAAATGAATATCACAAGAGATAAGTGTTCAAGCCAGGAACATCTTTAAAACCGAAAAGGAAAATCTCTAAAGATGCAACTCCAACCAAAATGCCAATGAAGATTTTACGATGTTTCTATCTCTAAAATATTCTATAAAATACTGTATAATTCTAAAAGCGATGTACAAATTCAACTAAACATATGCATATATAAATGTACATATTTCACTATGTATAGCCAGTTTGTTTCTTCTTCGAGTGCATTTTTGCCATTCTGATTTTATATTTCACTGTACAACCACATTAAACACGCATATAACTTCATATTTATTGAGCCCTCTCTCTGCTAAACCACCTTAAGCGCAAAAGTAATATCTATGTATTAAGATTTTTAATGCTAAGAGCTCTTTTTTGTAAAGCATTTCACTGGGAGAAATATCGTAAAAAGTTTTCATCAACATTCCGGTTACATTTACACCTTCCCGTTCTTGCAGCTCTGGTTTACCACTTTCAGTATTTATCACTTCTGGTACTAAGTCTGTGTTCTCAGCTGATTATAAGATTTCACATTATATATCAGCAATGTGGTGTTGAGCACTGATTTCATCGTTCGACATTTACATATACAAACACACACACACACACACATATGTATATATATATGTATATTATACATTAGAAATATAAGTATATATATAATATACATTAGGCATATACGTTATACTTAGTGATGCGTTTTGCAGTAAAAAAAAACAAAGTGTTGTGACAATCGTGTTGCAATTGAAATCGTCGATTAAAACATGATCGAGATAATAAATATAAAATTGTTCAACTGTTAACCACAGATTAATGTCAACTGTGGTGTGTGTATGTGCTTGATTTTTTACATGTATATAACTCCTACTATTAAAATTCTCGTCATTGTGTTGTTTATAGCACGTTGGATTTACCAACTAACATTTTCTATTTATTTTTCCTTATATAGTAAATCAATGTCTATGCTTATTTGTATGTATTTATGTAGATTCGTATATTTGTATTGTTGGGGGAAATATACTATTTTAAGTAGGCATATCTCTATCGCAAAGTAGAATGAAAAATAACAAAAACTTGGGTATCTTATTGTTTCAGACAGTAATTGCGCAAATTTCAGTGTTCAAATTTAGAGGTAGATTTTAATTTTACTTTTTAACAAATGGCATGTTTAAGCATGTATATATGCATGTGTGAGTACATTTGTGCTTGGGCTTCATGTAATAAAGTGTGTGTGTGCATGTATATATATGTATATATATATATATGTGTGTGTGTGTGTGTGTGTATATGCATACGTTTATACAAGCTAGTATTTCCTTTTTAAACTTCACAAGTTTCATTCAACGAACAATTCTTCAAGTGTCATTAACTCAACAAAGCTGGATATTGCTGCAATCAGCATTCTATAACAAAAATTAGGTTAGCTTCACGTTTACGCCTTCAAGAAAATGCTAATTCTGTAATCACCAATTTTCGTTGCGTACCTGACAATGAAAACTTCTATCTTATACCTTTTCACATTTGCGGTTATTATCTCTTTGTAATTGATGTTATCAATTTCGCGTAGCAAGAATTAATTCTATTACACTTGCTATAAAATATGCTACTTATTACAATAATAGTACAATGATGAAAAAAATAAATTCGTTTCATGGTAGTATGAGAGTGAACAACTCAACTGAGACGAGTGAAACCAGTCGTACTACATAAACAGAAGATATTCTGGGATAGGGGAGCTTCGAGACAGAGGTCACTAACAGATATTGTCACTGACTCGGACCTCTTTGATTCTGTGCTGAACGTTCTTGTAAAGAGAAGGGCCGAGCTATCGCCTGATCACTACCTAGGTTTCTGCAACCCGAAACAATCGACTGCAACGATACACCTCAAAACTGTTAAGTACAGAGTAACTTGCAGAATAAAGTGGGAAATCCTGGTGGATAATGGGATCAGAAACACATATGCAGACACCGTTTACATTCAGATTCAGAAACCTTCGTGAATAAACTCAAGATAGTGAAACAGACTGGAGATAATTTCGTTCAGATGTATACTGCTGTGGACAAAAGCGACATGACGGAGCGCCAGGTTGTACAAAACAGAACAGTTAGGTTTAACCAGAAAGTTAAAGATTTTGTCCGAACAAAGTGGTAGAGCTTACAAACGTTAGCTTGGCAACGATTCTCTCCTTTTGTGCATGCGGCACACTGAGACACGAAAAGTTGCAGCAGAGGCAGCAAAAAAGTTTCAAGGTTAAGTCATGGGACGACTTTCGGGTTAAGTTGGACTCTGACTTTAGATTAGTCAATAAAGTATTCTGAGAGACAATCCGCTACAAGGAGCAGTTATCAGAAATAAGACATGATAAAAATTATTGCCAACTTTAAATACAATATACCAATATCACACACAAGTTGAAATAAAAATTCATGTTCAAACAAATATTTTACGTAAATATCAACTAAAATACAGTCAAACATAAAACTCACTAATATATCATTCCTAACACAAACCACAAAATCAACAATTAAATATTCTCCGGAATAATTACCATTATTAGCAACAACAACATCTATATCATATATTGGGCTCCATTATTTATTTCTGTCTGATAGTTATCTTATCAATTCTATTTCGTGACCTACTAAGTGATGGGATATAAATAGAAACAGAACTTTTGTTTGTTTTTACAACCGGTAAACATGTCAGCACGACACAGACACTGATACGACAGAACACATTCATACGTATATATATACACGTATAGATGCACACATTATATGTCCCGTGTGACTGATTTCCACACAGTCCCTTTTCAGTTCCACTTATTTGTGAAGTCAATCTGATGGCAGAAGACATTGGCTCGAGATTCCAATCAATATGATAGAACGCAGGAGGATATGTTTGCGCAGTGAAATTCTGAAGCAATACAGCTATACCTGTGTGATGGAAAATATACGAGAAGCATTGGCATTTGTTGACCTCTACTTATGTATATTTCACGACTTTTAAAATTTGATTATTCGTACCTTTTTTGTGTGTTACATGACACTTGTCCTTTTCTTATCAGATTCTCACAAAAAATTTTGATGTAAATTTTTTTTTTTTTTCAATATGAATGCGACGAATGTATCCCTATATTTCGTATCTCCATCATTTCTGTAGTATATAGCCTTTCTCTTTTCCTTTGCTCCACACTAGCAATAAGCGAATATATTGAATGATCAACATTGTTTTACTCTAACTGATTATATATAAACCACGAAGATTATATTCATGAACTGCTACTGTTCATGGTAATGAATGCAAGACTCTAGTTTTTGTATCCTGAAACGTAGAGTTGTAAATATGCTGACATGATACGAACTACAGTACCCGCTGTTTTTTGCTTGACCATTCGATACTTCAAATGCTTTGTCTTTTTTTTTTCTTTTATTTATCCACATGTTATCATGGTTATTAAAAGCATCATTTGCAGAGACAGAAAAAAATCACATCTACCTACGCATTTTATTACAATATGGCTGTACAGCACCATGTTAATGACTACTACCAGGAATATTATTGCTACACCTTTAAAAATATCAAAACTGATAGTCTAAAAGACAAACAAAATATTGCCCTACATCATTTCCACAAAATAATACAAGTAAATATGAAAATCCGATATAAATAAAATTCGAGTAAATAATAGCCTGATTGTAAACGCTTTATTATTCTAATGTCAAAAAGATTGCACAAACAAGAAAGAATGGTTACACAACACATTTATTCAAAGGAGTACAAACACAAGTATACACATAAGAAGTGCATTATGGCGGAAACGAAACAAAAGACACATCACTTTTCTACTTAAGGCTATAAAACAGAAAAATATGGCCTGCCTGATATCTGTCTCAAAATTGATGTTTATTTTTGCACTCCTTCCTTACTTCACTTAGTCGGCAAAAACGATGGCAAATCGTCGATTATTAAGTCTGTCAAAAGATTTCCGCACATCTGTAGCTAACTATTCAAATTGACTCTAATTTTTTTATATAGAATTGTGTAAGAATTCAAAAATCCTGTTTTTGTCTTTAAGTCCATTAATACATACGTAAATACATTAATACACACACACGCACACAGACATATGTATGTATGTATGTATGTATGTAGGTATGTATATATGTATATATGTATGTATGTATGTATGTATGTATGTGTGTATGTGTGTATGTATGTATGTATGTATGTGTGTATGTATGTATGTATGTATGTATGCATGTATGCATGCATGTATGTATGTATGTTTAAATATATATGTATATATGTATGTATATATGTATATATGTATGTATGTATATATGTATATATGTATGTATGTATGTATGTATGTATGTATGTGTGTATGTATGTATGTATGTGTGTATGTATGTATGTATGTATGCATGTATGCATGCATGTATGTATGTATGTTTAAATAT
>NC_068983.1:138396163-138397683 GCF_001194135.2 Octopus bimaculoides | reverse complement strand
TATATATATATATACATATCTAATGTGTGTACGCACAAATGCAAGACTTATTATATACGCCAGAGTTCTTTGAAATAGCCCGAAAGCAGGTTATCAGTGAGTTTATCAAAACACATCGGGCGATTATAAGCTGCAGGTCCTGATTCACTTGAAGATACAATCGTCTATGAGAAAGCCAACTCACATAGACGTGGCTCATACTGAAATTCTATGTTCATTGTGCTTGACTGGGAAGTACTTTAACCTGTTCCAGGATATATCTGCATTGAACCGAAAATCTGAGCTTTCGATTAATTATAGACATTCTTCGAAATTCTTAATTTTTTGACTCAAACTACTAAATGGTTAGGTTTATAGCCTATAAAACATTTGCCAATAATTATCGCTGTATTTGATTCGTTAGTTTAATATAATTCGGTATATGCAGGATAATTATGCTCTTTTCTTTTAATTTTCTGTAATCTTTTATTTCCAAACGTCGAATTCATTCTATATACTTTTTTACTATATTATGTATTATATATAGCGCATTATGCGGGGTTTTGTTCTTTATTTTCTGCATGGTTCATGATATATGTTGACATATTGTCCTCCCCTCTTTTTACACGAGAACATTACTGTGATACACGATCCCTATTGATCGCTTCTTTTTTTTTTTTTTCTCTCGGTCCCTTTTGATCGACACCTACGATCCCTTTTGATCGACACCCACCCCTACTTTTTTTCTCTGCCTTCCCCCTCCTAAAAAGAAAAGCTCTACATTGTATTCGTCCCATCTTTGTTGAGCCCTGTGTGGCTAATAAAAGAAATGTATCTATTATATATATATATTGAATGTGTAATGTAATAGTTTAGAAAAAAAATCCAAAGGTTCCATATCGAGCGTAAAGTTGACATCTCTTCAGTTTATGTGGGTGTATGTGCATGTACGTATACATTTTTGTGTGAGTGTGTACGTATGTAGACGTTATGTAGATGTTATGAACGGAGGAAGTTTATGTCTATGTATTGCGAGAATATGGTTGCGTGTATTTTTATCTTTTTTCTTTTTTTCCTACCTATTAGAGTAACTTCCCTTTATATAAATTGTTATTATTATGATTAATATTGTTGTCGTTCTTATCATCATCATCATCATCATCATCATCATCATTATTATTATTATTATTATTATTGTTCAGTAATTTTATTTTTATAACGTACTTTCACTTCACTACCGAGCGCAGCTCCGTGCGCCTTGGGTATGTGCTGTGGTTTGCTGTGGTGCTCTTATGTTTACTGTATTGAAAGTGTTTTGCGTAAAATGTGTGCAGTACCCAGTAGTACAATTTTCTGTATGTTATATATATTTGTAAGTCCTGGTGTTTTTGTTATGTATTTGTCTGAATATTTTTTATTATACCTAAGGCACCTACTATGATAGGAATTGTTTCTGTTTTTAGGTTCCACATTCGAGTTATCTCTATTTCCAGGTCTTTGTATTTTGAAAGTTTTTACATTTCTTTTCGAGAAACGTTGTC
>NC_068983.1:138395439-138396110 GCF_001194135.2 Octopus bimaculoides | reverse complement strand
TGATACATCAATTAGAAAGCATTTTTTTTCTTCATGATCTTTGACAACTATATCTGGTCTATTTGCCTTAATTTCTCTATCTGTGTGTATTGGCATATCCCAGAGTATGGTTGCTTCCTCGTTTTCTGTGACCTTTTCTGACGTGTGTTTATACCATCTTGTTTCTGTTGTTATTCCATAGTGTTGGCATAGCTTCCAGTGTATATAGGTCCCAGCTCTGTCGTGTCTGTGAATATATTCCTTCTTAGCCAGGACTGGGCAGCCAGAGATAATATGATTTATTGTTTCTTGTCCATCTCCACATATTCTATTATTATTATTATTATTATTATCATGGCCATATATAATAAACCTATGTAATGTGCCTCTGGAGAATTTCTTATGAGTGAAACTTTGCGATTGAAATTACTAACTTTATTCTATTTTTGAAAATGTTTAAAAAAAATCTTTAAATATGCTCATATTTGTCGAGTTAAATAATGCAGTCACAGTGCGGTAACTTCAATTTTCCTTTTTCAAAATCAAACTAAAGGTTGCTGTTGACACAAATCCTCAGTTTTCTCCGAATGCAGATTTTACTCTCTAAAATCATAGTAATTGTCGTCGCCGCCGCCTCCGCCGCCGCCTCCGCCGCCGCCTCCGCCTCCGCCGCCGCCTCCGCCGCCTCCGCT
>NC_068983.1:138389752-138395178 GCF_001194135.2 Octopus bimaculoides | reverse complement strand
CCACCTCCGCCTCCACTTCCGCCGCCGCCTCCTGTAAGAGATACTATGACATTCTCGTAGCTCCGTTGGAATACCTTTGTAACAGTAAACGGTATAGAACTGGAGTTCAACCACATAATCTGCATCCTCGTATCTGTGTGTAGGGAATTTATCACACGTGTAAGATTTTTTCAGTGTGTCTATCACAGGCTCAAGCGATTCAATAGTTTGATTAATACAGAAAAGACATAAAATCTTTTTTATAAATATAATATCATTCAACGTGTTATAAGAAAGCGTGTTAGAAGAAAAATGATAATATCAAAGAACGCGTTATAAGAAACGCGTATCTATATAGAACACTTATCGTAGGGTTGTATAGTATAATAATTTGTTTTTGTTTGTGGTAAAAACAGAACATTGAAGGTTTTAGTGTTGTGGATTTTCAACATCAGTGGCATAAATGAATGGCAAAGTTGCCTTGAATTGCTGGAATATTGGATTTTCTCCAGAAGTGCTTATCACATTGTAATAATATAGACTTCCTATATTGGCTGAGAGCCACTGATCTGAAAAAGAAGATTGCTCTATGTCTGAGTGATCTAACGAAATTTTATATTTATTTTAACTTTCGTAGAGACAAAAAATGGAGAAAAATGGCAACTGAGATTTGAACTCGGAGCCCTGTAAAATAGAAATAAAACCTAAAGGTAATACATTTCAAGAATCTCACGTTTCGGCCACATTGCTGCCATTGTACTAAAAAGCGATATTTGTTTCTTTAATCACATAAACAATATTCGAAGTGGTGATTATATAATTGTGTTAGATTACGAGTACTTCGTTCATTGATCCCAGATAATTAAAAAATGAGAATACATCTTATAATTGAGTGGTATGAGATGGCTTAATAGGATGTGCTTCGTCGGACGTCATAACGTGCTATCGTCTTCAAATTTAGCAAGAAGTTTGTAATACTCTCTAACTCCATCCAGTGCATTTACAGAGAAAACTAGTTGATTAATATGTGTTATCTTACGAACCATTATGCTAAACGTATTAAATACTACAACCGATTAGGAAGTTGTGAAAGACCTTGAACACTGATTCACTACCTGAGTTTAATTCTTAATAAAGCATATCGGTGTAGACGGAAGCTATTATCTATTATCATATTTCAAATATCATTGGCAACAAAATCCCCTTGAATACGGTAATCACCAAAACCTGTATGATGTAATTTCATTGGCAGTCTCTCACTTGCTTTATGGTTTACGAACTAAATCTTTCCACTATTCATTTTACAATCTGTAAGTTGGCTTTCGTTATTAGTATTGTGAAAGCTTTCACTTCTGCAATTAATCGTTTTAGTGATAAATGAATTTGCAAGTCCTGTGAAGTGATTTTCGAATCTACGCGGAGTTCACATTCGCTGCCATATTATCAAGACAATATACGTTCAGTTCTGAGGATTCATTCTTCTTGGTATTATTTTTGCCAACGCTTAACAACATACCAAGACAAAAATACTACGCACACATACAGACACACACACATACACCTCTCTCTCTCTCTCTCTTTCTCTCTCTCTCTCTCTCTCTCTCTCTCTCTCTCTCTCTCTCTCTATAATTCATAACTTTTTTCTATATATAATTGACAACTGATAAAGCAGGCTCCAATAGAATCTACTATCTTGTTATTTCTGATAAACTAAAGCATATCCCTAAAGTTTTACACTCTTGCACACAAAGATTAAATTTACCCTAGACATATAGATAAAGTATGAGATTCTAATTCTTTTTTTAGTGTATTTCAAATGTCCTTTCCTCTTGGCCAAACACTAGTAATCATCGGTAAATTATATATTTGCCTTCCACTGAGAGAAGAAATATTAATTTTGCACTTTCGCGCACAATCAGTAGACCACCCGTTCTACTTATTAACAGACGCACAATCATATGTCTGTCTGTCTGTCTGTCTGTCTGTCTGTCTATATGTATGCATGTATGTATGCATGCATGCATGCATTATGTATGTATCTCTCTCCTTTTCTCTCTCTCTCTCTCTCTCTATATATATATATATATTCTTTGTTTCAATCATTTCATTTCATCTATGCCGAGTGCAACTTTAGTAAGTGTCGTTTTCAGTATATATTCTATCAAATTAGCTATCTCTTTTCTGTGATAACCAATTTTGAGTATCGATAAAATTAATCCATGTATTGACTGATAATTTGTTCCAACGATCCCGAAGGTACGAGACACAAAGTTGGCCTCGATGAAATTTGAACTCAAAGCGTAAAGGACTCGAAGGAAATGCCACTGAGCATTTTCTCCAACTCGATAACGACTCTCCTCTCATTTCGCTTCCTTTCCCGTGGTAGTGAGGTAGATACATTCCTCCTATAATTTTAACGTGGGAAAGAATAAAGTCATTGAGGCTTCCTTTCGCAGATCAAATTTCATGCTCAATCGGAAGAATAAAAAAATCCAGCCATTAAGAATTAACTAAAGCAGTTGAAAAATAACCGTTATAGACAGCTGAGTTGCATTGTTGTCATTTACACGTAATATGCATTATACAGCGTAAATGAGAAGAGCTAAAAAAGCATTCACATATTTGAAAACCTTCGTTGTGATAGTAAATTGCAAGAAAGTAAAGACACGATGCTAGTGATGATGATATGCATATATAGCTAGCAGAACTTCGGAAGTGGTAATTATCCAAACGAGGAGCAATCCTCTAGCTGCTTGTCGGGCCAAGGATACCTTATTCGAAAGAAGTTTACATTGTCGTCAAGAGATCCATGTTGACTCACAGGCTATTCGATCGAAAATGTCAGCTGTTTCTTTAAAATGCTACAAAATGCTGTAGGAGTCGAAACCACCAATACAATAGAAAAGGTTGTATGTAGCGGACACATGTCTTAAGTGGAAATTCATCATAATGAAATCATTATCTTGCATACGGAGAACATTATGCCTACGTATAATATCTATAATATTCATAAAATAAACATCTTTAAAAGATTTACGACACTGTATACATTACAGAAAGTTATCGTTGGGTTATTCAAACGCAGGAGAATTTTATTGTGCTATGTGGTATCTATTATTCTATACGATGTTGAAGACTTACATGATTACTTTATATCGAATGATAACATATTCTGCATGTAACTTTGGATATTTTCATTCAAATGAAAAAGTTCTGAAGATAATAGTTTACAAATGATAAACTATTATAATATAAATATTTGATTGAAAATATATATCACAAATTTATAACAACTCAACTATGCCTACGCGTCCGAACGCGCGGATAGACACAGACATACAGTACCATGCAAAAGTCGTCGGCTACTTTAAACTATTGTAAATTTCTACTGATTACCAATATACGTGTTATGATCAATAAGTATCCGGAGTGTTGCAATAGTAAAGAAGCTAGAACAAGCAGACTAAAGCCGCTTGACAGATTGACCTTGATCTCTACTGTGCATGCTCCTAAAGGTGTAACATTTTAGCTCACTTCCGCTGTTTACAGCAGTGCTTGGAAGGAAGGTGTGTAGCGTGTGATTGTCGCATTGGCCATGACAAAGAAAGTTGAGCAGTGAATCTGCTGAGAGGTCTACGCAAAGTTTTCAAAATGTTTTGATCCCTGTGGATACAATCAAGGAGATCTTGTGCAACTGAAACCCGAGTGTATATTTAGTCAGCAGAAAGCAATTTTTGGCACGAACGTGGCAGACCCATACCTAAATCTTCAGTGATAATGGACTGGACAGAAGCGTAACTAATATGCACAACGACTGATAACTCACTTATGGTGACTCAACGAAATTCCCTCACAGCTGCACACCCATCTACGATGTTTTTTTTCAGTTTTGCTGGTTGCTGGTTGCCAATATCGACAATTTTTTGGCTATCTTGAAAACGTCTGAACCACTCGGACAATTGTGTGCGGCTCATACACTCTTCTTCATACACTTTCTGCAACTTTGCGTATGTCTTTGAGCAGGTATCGTTATGACAACTTTTCCTGTAATGGTTAGTGCGACGATCACATCCTATCCACCTTTCTTCTAAGCATTGTTGTAAACAGCGGAAGTGAGCTAGAACGTTAACACTTAGTGCGCGTGCGCAGCAGAGTTCAGGATCAATTTTGCCAATCGGCTTTACTCTGCGTGTATTAGTTTTGTTATTACGGAAACAGCCCGTATACTTATTGATCAAACCTCGTAAAAGTCGATGTTTCGCATTGCGTTTTTTACAGAGGAGATATTGACACCGTTGGAGTTATTTCCATACCTAGTCATATATTTTGTAGTAGGGGATATGAATGGAAGGGGAAGATGTGAGACAACGACCAAATATGGCTGTGCAGAAGTTTGCAGCAACCTCACATGAACCAATCATGATTCAGCGTTTTAAAACAGAAAAATGTCTTTAATGAAACTTTTACCATCACATTTTATGTATCTCCAAAGCATCATACTCTTACCCCCAAACTTCACTGTTTTCGTTGTGTAACATGGGTCGTTTCGCTTTCCTTGAGGTATTCCGATAAATTCTCGCTTATTAGAAAGCGAAACGACCCACGTTACACGACGAAAACAGAGAGGTTTAGGGGTAAAATCTGATGCTTTGGGGACACTTAAAAAGTGATGGTTCAGTGCCAAATGCATCAAGTTGGTGAAGAACAATTTGATACCAGACTTGGATGAAGGTGAGATTTTTCAGCATGACGGAGCTCCATGCCACAGATATTGTGCAACAAAACAGAGTCTGGATGATGAAGGTGGTACCGTATTGAAAGATTGGCCAGCTCAGAGCCATGACTTCAATATCATCGAGAAAATGTGAACAGAAATAAAGAGAAGAGTTCGTCAGAAAAATCCATGCAATCTTGAAAAGTTGCGGGAGCTCAGCCACACAGAATGGCATCTCATACTTGTGAAGATGGTGAGGGATTTGTACGGATCTCTTCCCAGGCGCATTGAAGGAATTATTCAAGTTAATGGAAGCCAAACGAAATATTAACAATGTACAGTCACTTTTTGAAATGAACATTATGTAATAAATTTTCATTATACACATTTTTCTGTTTTAAAACGCTGTATTTTCATTGATTTATGTTAGGTGGACGCAAACTTTTGCAGAGCAGCTTTTGTGGTCGTCTCGCAACTTTCCCTCTCCTTCAGAAGCCCTACTACAAACTAAAATGAATGGATATGGAAATGACTCCAACAGGGGCCAATATCTCATCTGTAGAAAACGCAATGCGAAACATCCAGTTCTCCATTAGCAGAAATTTACAATAGTTTAAAATGGCCGAAGACTTTTGCACGGTACGGCATATTGAATGTGACTTTGCTTCTCGTAACTGTAACAGCTGACGAATTTATATATATACCTGTATATATATATATATATATATATATA
>NC_068983.1:138387123-138389742 GCF_001194135.2 Octopus bimaculoides | reverse complement strand
GTGTGTGTGTGTGTGTGTGTGTGTGTGTATACAGTGGTACCTTGACTTACGAGCTTAATTCTCCCCGTGACGGACCTCGTAACTCAAATTACTGGTATGTCAAATCAAATTTCTCCTTTGAAATGATTTGAAATGCCATTACTCCGTTCCGGGTTCCCCCCAAAACACCACAATTTTTTTGTTACGTGTTTTTAAATAAGAAAATGGTGCTTATAACATATATTGTATAAAAAAACAATGCAATAGCATATACTGCCATAAACTGATTTTATTAAGTCTCATATACAACATTTACTTTGGAGAACATATGACTTGAGGATGGAGGAGAAAGGCTGAACTGAATAGCTGAATCTTATTCCCTGATTTTTGCCATTTTTTGCTACGCTTTCCTCACTTTCAACTGCAGGAGTTTTCGACAAAATCCTGTCCAATAAGGTCTGTTTCATCCTCACTTTCAGAGTGTTTCTGAATTGAGTTATGCAAGTGTCATTAAACAGCGCCGTCTTGATGTTTCTTTTGAATAAAAGCTGAAAGTTTCTCCGACATTCCCCACATTTCCTTTAACGTACTTGTAGAGATAACCTCCTCCATCTCCTCCGCTTCACCTATTTCCTGCAAAACCTCCATGTGCTGCCTCGTCTGTAGCTCCTTTATCTCTTCCATTGACCAGTTCCTCGGAGTGCTCCTCGATGAGCTCATTGATGTCATTTTTATCCAAGTCCAGGCCCATGGACTTGTCAAAGGATACAGTCTCCTCCACCACTGCCGTTTCGGGTTCGAGCCTTTCAAAATCTGTTTTAGACACAACCTCAGGCCACAGATTCTTCCGCGCAGAGAACAAGTTCCTCTTTGTAACACTGCCAGGCCATATCAATAATTCTGAGGCATATCACGATGTTATAGTGGTCATTCCATAACTCTGGAAGGGTGAGGTTTTCGCTCTCCGTCACCTCAAAGCAGCAGCGGAACAGGTGCTTGGTGAAGAGCTTCTTGAAAATAGAAATCTCCTGCAGATTTCTATATATCTTAAATTTGCAGAAGAATGTGTGGTGTGGGCAGTTTAGCTTAATCGATCTAAGAGCACCGTGACGCGTAATCACGGAGGTGTGAGATCGAGTTTCATAGCTGGCCGCCAACACTTTTTTCTGCAAAAGAGGGGTAGCTTATCCTGTTCAGGCTATATATAAATATATATACTTTTAGTGTTATCTGTAGTAGAAAAGATTAACAGTCTCAATCAATAACATAGTGGAGATTGATAATACACACAAACGCACTCTCTCTCAGACACACACATATGTATACATGGATTTGTGATTGTGTGTGTGTGTGTGTATGTACATATATCTGTGTGTGTGTGTGAATACAGGTGCAAAGCAAAATGGGAAAAATAGTACACAAGTGTCAAAGAATGACAAAAGTATTATTTTATAGAAGCTGAAAAAAACTTCACAAATTATTACTTAGATTTTCACATAACCATTTATCAGGCAGTCGTATTTAGAACAATGCAATAGTTTAAAAGTATTTATAAGTATTAATGATTATGAACTCATTTAATAAACATTTAATGTTGCTAGGGAATTATTTTTCAAATAACGGAAGTCTGTTGGATGAAAGCGACTGACCGAAACGGAAAAAAACATAAAAATTAAGGGAAGTCGAATATAATTTGAATATTGTCTATTTTCGTGGAAACGGATATTAAAAATAAGAAAATCTCATCAGATATAATTTGCTGCAAGTGTTTAAAACAGATTTTAAATGGAAATAAAAAATATAGATTAAAATTAAAACAAGGGCCAATGAATATTACAGAAAATTAAAACGTGCGTTTATTATTATTAGTGTAATGACCCTCCCGAGACAAAAACTAAATAAATAATCTAAAATAGCAAATGAATGAAATAAAAATAAGCTTATGATAAGGGTAGTGAAAATTGCGGCATGGGAGAATATAGAAAGAGGAACCCGTGTAGAAGATAAACCTAAAACGAAAATGATAAGAAAAAAGGGGAAAATATCGGGAGCGTATGTGTCCACATGTGACATAATGTTATGTTAGTTATATAGCTTCGAGTTATACAGTGTTAGAGGAAGGGATGACAGCCAATTATAGAGATTATAATTGAAAGTGAAATTAAGAAGAACAAGCCCGAACACGCGAACACATTGAAAAGCTCATCGAAATACAGGCTAGCTGAATACAGTGTATAAAATACATACCATAGCATATTCATAGATAAAAAGTGTATTGGACCAATTGTGTATTTAAAATAGTAAATCAGTAAATTTATATAGAGAGAGAAGAACGCATAAATTAATATATTCGTCGCACAAGCGCAATAAATAATCGAAAATAATATGGCCTAGGGGATTCAATTTCAAAATACAAGTATAAACACATTCATCCGTGCATACCTAAATATATATACTTACATACATACGAGCATTCACTAGTTTATCTATCTATCTATCTATCTATCTATCTATCTATCTATCTATCTATCTATCTATCTATCTATCTGTCTATCTAGCTATCTATCTATCTATCTACATGAATTTAAATAAACCCACGCGCATACACACACACACACACACACACACACACACACACAC
>NC_068983.1:138383592-138384650 GCF_001194135.2 Octopus bimaculoides | reverse complement strand
ACTGATAGATAGATAGATAGATAGATAGATAGATAGATAGATAGATAGATAGATAGATAGATAGATAGATTGATAGATAGATAGATAGATAGATAGATAGATAGATAGATAGATAGATAGATAGATAGATAAATAGATACATACATTAATGTTTGATTGTTTAGTGTTCAGTTATAATAAAAACAATGTCTGAGCGAAGAGTTACGATGCATTCTCGTCGGCTATTAATGGCAACAGACGCTATGAAAGACCGTGAATAAAAGGGAAGTTACTCTAATGGGTAGAAAAAGAAAAAAAGAAAAAGAATAAAGAATACACGCAACTATATTCTCACAATACATAGACATAAACCTCCTGCGTTCATAACGTCTACATACGTACACACACAAACATGTATACGTACATGCACATACACACACGCAATCAAATAAGTGTATGTACGAATTCATACATACACACATATCCACACACACACGTATATATGTATATATATATGTGTTTGTGTATGTGTACGCAACCTCATTCTAATATCCACATATGTGTTTACATGCATACGCGTAACATAATATATATATATATATTTATATGTACATATATACATACATACATATGCACCCTCCTATCACACACCTACACCCGCACATATACACACGCTCCGATATTCGAAACTCCAAGTACTATAATGACAACTTTATACTGTTTGTTCTAAATTATAACATATATAAATAATCTTCTATTTATCTAATATCGAGGTCTCATTATTTTGCTACTTTTTTTATTATTATTATTATTATTATTATTATTATTATTATTATTATTATTATTATTATTATTATTATTATTAATTTTGACTCTATATCTTCAGGAGGAGTTACCTCAATCCTTTCTATATTAACCAAAATGAAGTAGATTGACAAATTTATTTTTTGAACCAGTTGAAGACACACGAGATGTCGAAATATCGTTCACCAGATAACAAATGGCACTCTTCTTTTAATTTTGACTCTATATCTTCAGGAGGAGTTACCTCAATCCTTTCTATATTATTATTATTATTA
>NC_068983.1:138378498-138383582 GCF_001194135.2 Octopus bimaculoides | reverse complement strand
GAAATATCGTTCACCAGATAACAAATGGCACTCTTCTTTTAATTTTGACTCTATATCTTCAGGAGGAGTTACCTCAATCCTTTCTATATTAACCAAAATGAAGTAGATTGACAAATTTATTTTTTGAACCAGTTGAAGACACACGAGATGTCGAAATATCGTTCACCAGATAACAAATGGCACTCTTCTTTTAATTTTGACTCTATATCTTCAGGAGGAGTTACCTCAATCCTTTCTATATTATTATTATTATTATTATTATTATTATTATTATTATTATTATTATATATGCATATACAGCGGTACTGAAATCGAGAATTTTGTGGTATATAAATTGCCTTCATTATTTACCTTACACAGAATCCAATGATACATTTTTGTGAAAGCAAGGAAACAAAAATTACCATACGCACATGAAACATCTGCTGCTGTCTAACCTGAATAAAGGTTAAAATCCCTTAGGCGTATGTTTTGAAATTCACTGTTTATGTATTTTAATCTGCATCTTTATACCAAAAGCTATATTTATCAAATAAACACTACTTTTACAATTTTCCTGACTGAACATATTTAAGCAACCTACATACATGCTCAGATGCAACTGCTTTGCTTGTGACATTAATGTGCTTGAAAATGTCTGAAATGTTATGGCATCACACACCTCTGACATCCCAACTTCTGCTAGACTTTTCTTATTAAAAAGATTGAACAATAGGTTATAGCCAGAAAAAATATATTGACGGCGTTATTAGTAAAAAGAAAATATAAAACGAATGAAGACGAAAGAAACATTTATCAAAATATTGTTTCGTCTTATATATTCATGCAAATTTTCAAAGTTAGCAAAATATGAACTCATGCTTTGCTTATACCATACGCCCGTGCGTGGATAAGGGTGAGAGAGAGAGATTCAAGTTCTTCATCATGGAGTGCAGACCGGTTGCTCACATAGTGACAAGATTTCGTTAGTTCGCTAAAAGTATTCTCGTTTTCCTCAACCTCTGACGGTACATTTACATCTGTTGGGATATTGACTATTACATCCGAGTATTACATTTATTCCTGGTATATATATATATATATATATATGTGTGTGTGTATGTGTGTGAGTGTGTGTGTGTGTGTCTAAATATTTGTTTGAAGCTAATTTCAAGAATGCCACTAGGCGCTTGATGGACAGAGTGAAATCAATTATTAAGTCAATTTATAAGATCTTATTGACTGGGCATTATGATAAAGGTCTTTCTTTTATCTATCCAGTGACGAGGAATTTATTGTCGGATGTTTATACTGTTGGAAAATGCTGCAAGATTCATGAAGTGATGATTTGATGCGATGTATTACAGTTATAGTTAATATTCTAAATATCAAGATTTTATTTTTCTTTTAGGGAACAAATGAGTATTTTACACAGGCAAACAAGTTTCACTGTAAGAGATAACGAAGAGGGGAAGAAAGACTCAGAATGGAAAAACTGAAGAAAGAAAATGGAAAAAGGTAACATAGGAGAGATTTTTTTCGTTTTGCTTTTTGTTTACTTTTATAAACAGTAGAAATAAAGGAAAAGTAGACAAATTCTGAAAACAATTTCATTTCTTTCAAACTTATATTTCAATCACCCTTGAAACCCACCAAAAACAGTTTGTTAGATATCGCGTTAAAGCTAGACAATTCATCATACTACCCATAAATCAAAACCAACAAAGGAAAGAAGACAGTCACAAAATCTGTATCCAACAGAAAATCTTGCAAATAACCTAATAGTTAATTATACGTCTCAATTTCTAGACGATTTCTATCAAACTCGTCTTTAACGAACTTACATATAACTAAAATGAAGCTCCATAAAAATCGGCTGCATAGATAAAAATTAAGTTGACATAACTATATAGAAACCTAATCTCAACATAGAGAGGAAAAGACAAGAGACATATTGTGTAATGCACTATAAAGCTTACAGGTAAAACCATTAGAGCTGAAATATTTGGGGGTTTTTTTATGTTTTTTTTTACTATAACATCTCCCACTTAAATATAAATATAATAAACTTATAAATATAACAACGTAGAAAGTTCCTATTCTACCACCCAGACCGTTCATAATTAAAAGTCACCTCCAACCAAAGAAAACTAAGCCTCAAATAATCTTAATTCAACTAAAGGCAATATGAGAAATGCGTACCCTCTACTATGGAAACGTCTCAGTAAGGAATTTGTTTCTTGCGCTAAAATTGATTTCAACGCTTGACGACGACGACGACGATGATGATGATGATGATCATGATGACTATTCCGATGTTGAGGATTAGGGTAAGCACAAACAAGAGAAGCAAGTCGAGACAAAAATGATTCTCACCATTATAAATCTTATAAAGAGGATGGAAAACAAATTGTAACCATAGTTACGATGGCATATGTAATAATGTAATTCTAACGCTATCGTTTCTGTTTATGTTGACTACAGTCAACAGAATTAAATATAACGAAGCTTCCATTCACGTATTCATCTGGGATTAATATTGGAGTCCATCTTCCGCCCAAGAATATGGGTGCCTTTGGTTCTCATGGAATTTATCCACTTTTCAGAGCTTCCGCTCTTGCTATCGTACAGGTTCTTCATACAGTTCTTCTCTGAGTAAGTCCCATAAGGATTCGATTTAGTCACCGGCCACTCGACCATGATTAGTTAGGGCTAATTATAACCAGAACGCTTTAATCTATTTCTTGCATTAATCCTAAAATGATTTCATGAATCTTTAGAGAATTTTGACAGAGGAACAATCAGTGATATAGTGATATATGATTCGAAAACGGCGTTGATTTATTGGCTGGTTTTAAGGCTGGTTTAAAGGTAGAATTGTTTCATTTCACCAGAATCTTAGTTGTTGCTTCGCCTGAAAATTGTACGGTAACCAACTTTAAAATATGTAAGGTCACGTGTCAAATCAATACGGGCAACAAGCAAAGAAACAACAGTAACATAGTTGGAGTCCAAATTTAACTGAAATGAAAGAATATATTCAGTTTCTTGGTTTCTCAAGTCAACGAAAATTTAATATGCGAACCAATGATCAAGGGACAAATTGTCAAAGCAACAAACAAATAAAGAAATGTGACTAAGATTTAGATAAGCAAGAACAATGCAACGAATTACGACCTAAGGTTAATGTAATGAATAACTTATATGTATTATATGAATATGAGATATGAATATGCTAAGGAAAGGAAAGATGAGGTGAAATTTTCAATATTTGATATGAGGTGTTTTTGCAAATTTTTGACATGTGGAAACGCTATTGGACCAACCAGTAAATATTAAAACAATGAAATTTGTAAGTTGGGAAAAGAGAAAGATTTATAGAAATATGATGAAGTAAAATCAGTGGTTCTATGTAGTTAGTGTAATGACTGGGTTACTTGTAAATACAATCATGGATAAATGAAAAAGTAGCAAACAAGAAGTGACTTACCAAATAATGTTAAGAGGTATACTGAGATGAGAATATTTGAATGCATAAAGAAAGTCTATGAGGTTTGGAAAATATTGATAAAAAATATACTCAAGTATCCTAAGGCAGAAGTGCTATAGGAATAACTTGTCACATTATTACAAATCATCGGCTTTCCTGTAATTTCAAAATGTTTATAGGTCCATCTTTTCAAAGATTTCACGACATCGAAGAAATATTTTTACTGAAAATAACGAATATTGAAAATATTGAAAATAAAATCTATTGATATGAACATAAGGCCCACACAACACATAGAAAAAACGATTACAAATTATATCATCGTACCAGCATCGCATCATAATTTACATATGAAATATATGAAAACGTCAAGTATGCAATGAGTGAGGAAGGTGAAAGGAGTAAATTGTATGTTAGCAGCAAATGTAATAGAATTGGGAAAGGCATAACTATATCGTTGCTTCAAGAAAGTGTAAAAACTAAGTATCGTAAACGAATAGAAGACTCCTTAATTATTTTGTAAATCAATGATGAGGAGCAAAAGTAGGGAGGTACAATAAGTTACCTTCCTCAGATCACACTTCACAACCTCTAAAAGAGGAGATGAAAGTCAACCCTGAGACACCTTTATTCGATCATTGATGCCCTGTTTAACATGTTAGACTTTCAGCCTTTCTTTTTCGATTTACACCGATAGTTGAAAACGTTCAGAAAAAAATATTTGTGTACCCCCTAAAGAGATCATGCTTTGTAGTTTTTCAGCTAATTATGCGATTGTGATGTCTTGTATGTCTGACAGTAAGATTGATTCGGTCACCGTAGGGATAAATTGTCTACTTCATGGAATCTCTTAGCAAATTAATCATTAATAAATTAATAATTTAATACTTCAATTTGATTGATAGTTTGACAAGAATCGATCGATTAAAAAGTTTTTAAATATCTAAAGTGACAGATCACTTTAATATATACAATGAGAGGAAAATGTTCTGAGAAAAGAAATATAATCATTAATAAGAGATTAATGTGCCCGAAGGAAATAATCTAGTCAAAAATATCAGTCGTCAGATATCATAATACAGTTCTATATTTAAGAGAGGAATTATGTACATTATTTACATTTGAGGGATATTTGACCTCATCTTGCTTGTTGTTAAAACAACTTTTCGACTGATATATCCTCCAGCCTTCATCAGGTATCTTGGGGAACCTGGGTTCTCATTCCTAAGGTAATTTTCGATATTATTATTATTATTGCTCAGTAGTTTTATTTTTATAACTTGCTTTCACTTCACTACCGAGCGCAGCTCTGTGCGCCTTGGGTATGTGCTGTGGTTTGCTGTGGTGCTCTTATGTTTACTGTATTGAAAGTGTTTTGTGTAGAATGTGTGCAGTACCCAATAGTGCAATTTTCTGTATGTTATATATATTTGTATGTCCTGGTGTTTTTGTTATGTATTTGTCTGAATATTTTTTTATTATACCTAAGGCACCTACTATGATAGGAATTGTTTCTGTTTTTAGATTCCACATTCGAGTTATCTCTATTTCCAGGTCTTTGTATTTTGAAAGTTTTTCCATTTCTTTTAGAGAAACGTTGTCATCTGCTGGTATT
>NC_068983.1:138374013-138378149 GCF_001194135.2 Octopus bimaculoides | reverse complement strand
AGAGATAATATGATTTATTGTTTCTTGTCCATCTCCACATATTCTACAGTTACTTGTTATATTTCTTTTCATTATGTGTTTTTGGTAATTTCTGGTGGGGAGGCTCTGGTCTTGTGCAGCAATTAAAAATCCTTCAGTCTCTGCTTATTATTATTATTATTATTATTATTATTATTATTATTATTATTATTATTATTATTATTATTATTATTTAGTGAGAGAGTAATGCATGTCATCAAAGTGACACTAGGGTAAAATATACGAAGCCCATTATACCCATCATGACTGCCCGATATCTGGTAAGGGTACACCAGCCACATGCATCACAGCCATATGTGCGTGACATGGTGATCTCATATCAAGATAAACAGCGCATGACCTCGCAGGTGGGGCCCAGTTAGAATTTCCTTCAGGTCGAGTAGCCCATTCCGCTCAAAAGGTCCCTGAATAAGGTCTGTTTAAGGATGTTTAGCAAAACACCTATGTTTCCAAAGGTGAATTATTCAAACCCCAAAGACTTCCTCTCAATACATGGCTATGATGCTACCCCATTACTTCTGCTTATGATCTGAGAGCACACATCGTCAGCCTCCAAGGGACATGCTCAACTGATTAAGGTCAAACAACTGACAAGAAAAGCTGTGGTATTAAGCAGAATATTTGCTGTAGCGCATCTTTTATACCAAGACAAAACAATGTACATGATGACACTTCCAACCAATTAAGATGAGAAGCCATGAGAGCCACTGCCTGGTACTGCATCCTGGCATTTATTATTATCATTATTATTATTATTATTATTATTATTATTATTATTATTATTATTACAACAACAATAATAACATCGAAAAATACCTTAGGAATGGGAACCCAGGTTCGAAATTTACCCAAGACACCTGATGAAGGCTGGAGGGTATATCAGCCGAAACGTTGTGTTAACAACAAACTAGATGAGGACAAATATCCATCAAATGTAAATAATGTCAAATATATCTTTATATGGGTTTGCAATAAATTATCTCATTTCCATTTGTATTTCAGAGTTTGTTAATGTCATAATATTGTGTAATTGTATATATTAAATCTGGTTTTAAGTACAAATACATACTGTTCCTAGTTTATAATTTACCTTTTGGAGAATTTACATCTATGCATCAGAAACAATTTCCTCCCCATTTTTCCGCACATGAAAGGCATAGAAAGATTGAGATTTATATTTTTCTCCTGACTAGTCTTTCTAAAATATATATTGTAGAGGATATGTTAGCTGTAAGGGAACATTATTTAATTTCAGGAAAACAAAATTATTTATTGCAAAAAAACAATGTATATCGTTTTACAGAATTTGGTACACATTTCTTACATACACATGATAGAAGGTGTTTCATTAAAACCCCCATCAGTTATAGCAGCCGCCTCGATACAGCTTCTGAAAAGATTAAATGTATTGATTAGCTGATCTTTGTTCATGGTGGCTGTAATGTCTCCAGTAGTAGGCATCAATGAGACCTTTCAATGTATGCTTGGTCCCCGTCAAAAAGACACATTTGGCATAGTAGCCTAGTGGGTTAAAATCAGGAGAGCTGGGACGCCAAATGTTGCGATAACATGGTCATAAAAATTTTTGGTCATCCAGGCAGTGTAAACGTAGTCCAGACTTACTGTAACACATACGGCCTCTTCCGAGCAATAATCTCGATACAGAGCGTGACAACTGTCCTCAGAGTCTCCATGTAGACTCCAGCATTTACTCGAAAACTCTACAGAAAATCGTAAGGAGGGAATTACTAAAGATATTCAATATTATCACAGACAATGGGAAATTGACGTGCATAACAGTGGGGATTTCAGTATAGCATTTTCATATTTTGATCTTGCACAATTTTATTCTAATCTGGAAAGAACCAGAGCAGTTTGAGCTGCCCAGAGTGCTTGAGGTTGTTCAGCAATCAGATATCTCAGTTCTCTCAGATCTTATCGAACATCCCTCTTCTCGTAATAAAAGATTTCTCCCTGATAACTTCGTGTACCACATGTCTCATATATCTCAAACATATCAAGATGACCGGCAATGGTACTCATAGATTTACTCTTGATAATGCCCGAATTTGCTCGACAAACTAGATATAATTCATAACGTCTGAATATCGAGAACGTTTTGTTTTCTTTTTTAATTGCTGAAAATATATTCCCCGCCAGATGACATGGTATTAGACACGAGGACCTGGTAATATTTAAGAAGGCTGCAATGTCTGAATCACTATGTTTGGAGACTAAGGCAAAGGGTATGTCGCCTTTTCGTTGTCTGCGATAGATTCGGAGCTTGCATGTTAGGACTGAAAAACAGGATGTTTAGTTTCAGTTTGGGTCACTATGATTCTTATTTTCAAAATTCTGACAAACCCTGTACGTGTGCGTAGGTGTGTGTATTACTGATATGCACTGGACTGTGCATAAAACATGCATTTATTTAATAATGATGAACCTGAAAAGGTACTAATATGTAAATTAAGCTAACTTCCAAAGTGGTGTAAAACATAAATAAGTAAATTAAGCTATCCCCTTTGGTTTTCGTTTACTTTATGACTATGTTATATTCTGTGCAACTGACTAGAGAGAGGGGGAGAGAGAGAGAAAGCGAGAGATCTTGAATGACTCCTCTGAGGAGCTCTCGACAAAATACAAAGTACTCAGGCAGTAAATCCACATATGGTTTTTGGACATTAGACACTGCAAGAATGTTTTAATCCTATTCTCTAACTGCTAGTCTTTCTAAAAAATATACATATATACATACACACATACATACATACATACATACATACATGCATACATGCATACATACATACATACAAAGATTTACTGAAAGATCAATAGCATACATCTATACATACCGACAATAATTCTAACATTTTCTCACATCTAAACCGCGTCGACGATCCCCCGACTTCCTCGTGTAATATAGTCGCATTTCTTCTCAAAATATCTCCCACAAATTTCTTTATTATACATTCAAAAATGCATTGTTCTCTTTCTTCTCCCCAAAAGCAAGATTGTCATAATTGAAGTTGTATACTTCTCTATTTTCATTTATCCTTATCAGTTTTCTATAGTTTTATTGCTCAACATATCCGCCATAATTTTGTTATAGTATCTTGTCTTCTATTCTTGCCATTTCTTTGCCTTACTCATACATCATTCATCTAAGTCGTGTTAACTTTTTTTATCATTTCCCTTTGATAGAATATATGTTCTGTTTGATTTAGATAAAAGTAATTCGCTTCTCTCGTTTTCATATTTTTAATATGTTCCATAAACTATATTTATTTGGTGTAAATATTAGTTTATCGCTTTTGTATCTAGTGTAAAATAAATATGGTTTAATGTAATTAAAGTATCCCTCACTTATATATTTATTTTTTATATATCTGTCTAACATTTTATCTTTATGCCAGGCGAAACAAATGAATATTTTTCTGCTTCTTTCCAAACAAATTTCTTAGAAACTTCTACTAGCATAGAATCGACATTAAATTTGATTCCAAAAGTAGATGTCACCCCATTTCAAAATTAATACTGGAAGCTACGTGTTCGAATTAATACATATGCTCTCTAGAAGGAACACAACGTTTGTTAATCCACAGAAATGGTTGCACGAGGCATGTTTACCGCACATGTTTAGCAATTTAAATTACATCGATATTATTCAGAACAATTCACGTGGAACCCGTTAAAGTGTACCATCACAATTCATAAAATCTGAAATGAATAAAACTTATATGTCGTTCATAAATAATATCCTTGTAAACGAACGTTTTCATATTTTTATCTCATTACTAGAACGAGTTAGAAATGGTTTAACGATTGTTTCAGTTTAGTTATATTTTGTGTGCAAAAACCAGTGAACAAGTTACTAATACATAGCTGCAGGCGTAGTATTGTGATAAAAAGCTTACTTCCCAACCACAGAGTTCCAGGTTCAGTCCCACTACGTGACACCTTGGGCAAATGTCTTCTACTATAGCCTCGGGTCGACCAAAGCATTGTGAGTGGATCTCGTACACTGAAACGGAAAAAGATCGTCGTATACACGCACACACATCTGTATGTATATATATATATATATATATATATAT
>NC_068983.1:138372022-138373078 GCF_001194135.2 Octopus bimaculoides | reverse complement strand
TATATATATATATATATATATATATATATATATCAGGGAGTGCTAAAAAGTTCCTGGCTTTGAGTAGAATAAGATACAGGAGGATCAGGTTAATTATGACTTCTCTCTCAAATTCACACACTTATTGCAGCAGGCCTTCTGTTTTTCTTGGACCTCCAGCCAGGTCTTTCGCTGTACCCTTAAAGCCAGAGATTTTTCAGCACCTACATCGCATATATCTACATATTTGCATATATTCATATGTATGAATATATACGTTCATATGCAAAAGGCTATGCATGTCTGCGTGTGTGTGTGACCATGTTTTCACACACTCACACACACACAGACGCACATATAGGTATACATATGTATGTATATATATATATACATATAATACTGGGATTAATGTAACCGACTAATTCATCCCTACAAAACTTCAGGTCTTGTGCCGAGGGTAGAACATATATTTATACATACATATACAGTAACCACACACGTACTGTTGGTCATATTTTTCCATCTCTGAACTTTTCCGTTTTCCTTTCTCATGAAGAGCTACGTCCAAAACATCAAACAGTCTCTTTTTGCCGATCGTCAAACTAATACATTTCATATGCACGTTCTTTTGTTTTGTTATTGTTATTTTTAATGTTCGATTATTCGACTTGAATATATATAAACGCATGCATACACACACACACACACACACACACAAGATACCTGGCAAACTTATATCTTCTTTTCCAGTGAAATACTTCACTGATATTGAAAAGGTCATCAGCTGTCGGACGCCGACGAAGGGAAATAACCCTGAAATCCGGATACGTTCGTGCTGCAGATCGAGGTGAGAGGGATAACTTCCCTTGGCAAACAGGACACAGTCGTGTGTCGATAAGCCAGCTGGAGGAGATGTCCTCCTGGGGCTAAAAGCAACAGTAACATCCACCCCTAGGGGTCAGCCACACTTAAGTGGCAATATACTACACTTTATCGTGCAGTTACTGTTAATACTTCATTTAGAGAATTAACATTGCTTGTTTTCACCTTTTCAATATCAGTGAAGAATTTCACTGG
>NC_068983.1:138370402-138371607 GCF_001194135.2 Octopus bimaculoides | reverse complement strand
AAATTAACTACCAACAAAAATAATTGGTAAGCTAACTTAGAAAATCATCACCAAAATAGCAGAAAAAAACGACAGTGAAGGTATGCAGGCTCTTCAAGAATCGATCCTTTTGATTATATTAATGATAATAAAGGAGTTACGACGCAAAAACGTATAAATTCAAAAGAACATAATTATCTTCAATATATATTTCAGTATAAAGAATTCATTAAGATGCTTAAATCAAAATTTCTTTACATATCATTCAGGAACAAATATAACATCAGAAAAAATACATTCCGTTTAAAAACACAAACCGCTCATGGCGAAAAAATTTCACAATTATATATATATACACATGTACGGAGATATACTTGCATAGCAAGTGACTTGATTTGAGATCGCATTCTGAAACTAAAACAATTGCAGTGTGGAAGGTGCTTGTAAGTCATTTAAAAACACAAAAATATCTTCGTAACTTTGAAACTGCGACCTGTTCACTGACAAAATTGCTTGCTGCAATTGCAGCACGGAAACAAAAAATAATATGAGTTTGTTATAAAATTTGAGATTACATAGACAGTATTTTACGTAGAATATGGACAGTTCTCGTGATCACTATCTTTTGAATTTCTGCCATAATTTGATTTAAGTGTTGAATGTTTGAGTAGAACCAGCCACACTTTTTGGAAGTGATGATAGCAAGAATATAATGCACATATGAGCCTCAATACTAAGGACAACACACTTTAGGCCTTTTCTTCAGAGGTTTCTATCTCCTACACAGGCTGCTATAAACAAGTTGGAGAGCGGAGTCTACCCTATGAGTCGGAGTTTGCTAATAGTACAGCCCAGTTAAGGAGACCCTCAGCAATCAAAGACTCCCTCTCCTTGATGGGATGCCTTCTTCACGGTTAAGGAGCACCATCTGCTCCCTAATATATGAAATTCAATACATCAAATTTAAAATATAAATAAGATAAGATAAAACAGTGTGTATACATATACACATATTGTTAGATGACTGTTGACAACTTATGAGTTCCTCCGCCCTTTCTGACGGGTTTTATTTTTCGTCCCACTGGGTGTCCAACAATCACCCTCCTCACCAAACTCGGCGAGGTTACCAGTTTAGTCGCCGACGACCTGGCCACGCAACAAGTTGTACTGGTTTACATGTTACCAGTAGTGTTCGAGAGCGACCAAAGAATATATATATATATATA
>NC_068983.1:138360705-138368665 GCF_001194135.2 Octopus bimaculoides | reverse complement strand
TATATATATATTTATATATATATATATATATGTATGTGTGTATGTATGAATGTATGTAAATAGATCTGTATGTATATATGATTGTATGTATATATATCTGTATGTATGTATGTATGTATGTATGTATGTAGAGAGACAGAGAAGGAACAAAAGAGAGTGAAAGAGCTAAACATATATAAAGGCAGACAAAAGATACATAGATAAATACAGGAAATGAAATACTTTCGAATATTTAGTTGTTTCTTCAACCACCTAATCGCTTGCTAAAATCTTTTTAATGGTTGACAGTTAAACAGTTGGATATTTATCTGTCAAGGAAATATCATGTCTCCAACGTATATAGATTCAGACAGAATATTCCTCAATCGTTGAATATACAACGGCTACTCTTCAATATATCTTTTAAATATCCCTTTAATTGCGATGTGTCATATTCAGAAGATAGATAACGGTTTTCGTTCCTTTGTCACTTACTTTCGTTTAACATCTAATCTCTTCCTCTTTATTACGTGTTATCTTGATTTCTTATTGCTGTTATTATTGTTATTTTGCACTTGTTATCATTATTTAACTTCTGAAGAGCTGTTGGTGCTAAATATTGTAGAGTAACGAATAAAATATCTTGCGTTATTTAGTTGTATGTCTAAGGTCTGAAATCGAATCCCACGAATGTCAATTTTAGCTAAGTACTGTCTTTGATATAACCGATTTACCCTGCTTCAAATTTCTATCCCGAGGCGTATGTAAGGTAATTTGAACTGCTTAAGTCTTGTCGGTGACTCATAGCAACATTCGCGGATAAAATGCTTTGGAACATTTATCTTAAATAACATCATATTTATATCTTTAAGATCTAGAAATTCGAGAGATATAAAATAAAGTAGTGGTAGTAAGAAACTCTAGAGAGAGCTGAACAACAGAGGGTCGTCAGAGAAGAAGCAGCCCCACCTCAAGTAAATGTTGCGGCCCTTAAGTGTGGAACGCAAAGTAGATAAAACTATAAATACCAGTCAGGAGAATCTTCGACTTTTTTTTTACCATCCAAAACATTTTAATACAATATTCTATATAGCTTATATATTTCGAGTTCTACCGTTGAAAATAATTTACTTTATATCTTCTGAAATTTTAAAATTTTATTATGTAAACACCTTACAAAGCTTCCAAATGGATGGAGAAAATTCGAAGGGTTGATTTCGTATGATGGTTAGAATGTCTGTTATTGTTGCACCAGATGTGTGTTCAGGTCCCATAGGTAACCTTGAACTTCTTTTTTATTTGAGGTGGGTTTAACCAACTATTCTACACTTTATTATTTAAAGCTTTATCTAGTTCGAGTTCAACTGCTAAAGATTAATTTACCACATAACCTTAAGTTTTAAGTTCGAAACCCTCTGGCGTCTTCTTTGCATCGTGTCCTTTCAGTGTCAATAAAGTAAGTACCAATCAAGCATAAACTAAACGCCACTGGAGCATTGAGGCCAATATAAAATTCATGAGCTGTGAATAAGTTGCAAATCCTAATTGCTTAAATAATTTAAAGCAATGAATACAACTGGGCGTTGAACAAAATGATTTGATTATAGACATTTCGATTATAGACATGTGTCTTCTAATCTCTCGACAGACTACTTTACATTACATCATTCCAGAGACGATAAAATTAGTTTCTGAAATGGACAATTAGCTATAATACGGAAACAATGTTTGTAGCCTTCTGGCGACATTAGATCATTCATTATTAATGGTAGATAAGTGCAGCAACCATTATTCGAAGTATTTAGATCGGTCCTTTTGTATTTTGAATTCAAACAAGTGGATTGTTACGCTTAATTTTCAGCCTCAAACGGTCAAAACAATAAATAAAATGAAGTAGCAATATAGAATCGCTTGGTTTTTATGATATGCCATAAATATGTATAGCCTTCTAATATGTTATAAATAATTATTTATCTTCTTTTGCAATCATTTTTACCTTATTCGTTCTTATTGTAATTTAATTTTTTCATTGAAACTTCATTGTTCTCTGAAATATTGAGCCCACGAAGGAGTCTCTATCTTATAGTTTGACCTGCAATACATACTTGCCAATCTAACTTGATCATACGTTATTGATTAAAAAAAAGTAAATGACATGTTGGACTACGTGGCTCTTTATGTAATCCTTGAAACACTAAGTCTGAAAAAAGATTGACACGGTAGGGAATAATTTAATCTGGTGTCAATTAGCAACAATAACGTATTCTTAGCCATTAACATGGGATAAAAGTGGGTAATACATTATTGAAAACAAAATCAAAAACAAAGTTACATTTTGGAAAACGTGACAAATTCAATTTTATGACTTTACTTCAAGATACAAATGTCACTTGAGAAGACATTACCATTCACCAATTTTCAGTTCCCTCCCGCTTTAAACGACGAGAAATGGTTACATGAATGTGTACCGACAGGCAATTGTTTTCTTTTAAGGGTATATTTTGTATAATTATTTTTCCTTCAAATAAGTACAGAACCTTTGAAAATCCTTATTTCATTATTGAAACGTGCCACCAGGTGTTCGACTTCCTTTGTTTAAGCATAAACTCATTTCAGATTCCGCATTGTTGTCAAACAAAAATGCAAATGAAGAAAAATCAGTGCACTTTTTTCCATCGAGAAACAGTTAAGGCATCACTTTCCCCGGTGTTATATAAAGCATATCATCATCATCATCCTCCTCCTCCTCCTCATCATCATCATCATCTGCCTCAGCAGAGAAGCAAAGTCAGAAAAAATATTTCCATCGCTGTATAAATCTATTGGCGACTCAGTTTCTTACATCGATAAAGGCCGCTTATGCTTAGGCACATTTGATCCTCGGGCGTCATTTGATGAGGGCTGTAGCCTTGAAAATCTTCGGAAACATCAATTGAGGACGTCCGGTGTTTATCTAATGAAACACCAGTTGATGATGTCTGCCGTTTAAGGACTAAATATAGCATCTCGTTCCGGGAGATGAAGCAGGATTTAATAAACATTGCTAAAGTATTTCAAACAGTAACACGCAGGATATTAATACTCTGACCTTAAACTATCAGTATATAAAACCTGTTTCGATGTTCCACTAAAAGTTTTTAACCAACCGTTAAATAACAGGGGCTTCCAACGGTAAATCAGATTCTGAAAGTATTTCCTCTGCTCTTTCTTGACACGGAAGCGGTGATTAGTAAACGAGAAGTTAGGCATAACTGCAAACATGTTTATGATGATCAGAGATCAGAGATTGTTGCATTTCAAGTGAATTCCCCAAAGTAACGAACAAAAGATGAACAAGTATGTAGCTAGTAGTCGCAGTTAATTAATCCGAACATTTAGTATGCACGCAATTCCCTCCTCCTGGATGGATATTACCAACTCTGGAACGATGGTGTAGTCCCAGTAAAGTAGAGTGCCAGAATATTTGCTGTACAGTATTTAAATTTTAACCTTATCTTCCTTAGTTGGAAACCAGATACTCTGCCTCTACAAATACGAAGTCTGTGACAAAGTAAGACACTACTGCGACAATATAAATTAAATTTGTAAGCACAAATCTTTCGTAAGTAATATTATTATACAAATGAGATATTTCTTTCGTAAGTGTGATGTGATTATTGCGTGTAAATAGAGAAGTATTAACATATTAAATGCGATATGTCGTCGAGGTATAATTTATGTTTTCTGAGACAGTACCGCAAGAACATATGACCTTCGGGTTAATTAACTAAATGACCAAGCAATAAAGATTCCATTATCATAGAAAATATATAGCTTTAAGAGCGGTAGAAATAGATCAGAATAACTACTTTCTAATATTTTATGTCATAATTTGACTATCTAAATTCAAATACGGGTGAAGACTCTTCATACTTCTGCATTGTATAAAACAAATACCAGTCATGTACTTATTTTGAATTAAATGCAATTGATTACTTGCAAATGAATGTCATCCCTTTCAATTTATCGTGAGAACGTCAGTATAATGTAATATATATTTTCTTTCATAAGAACAAGATTACAAACTTATTTTGCCAATGTACCAAATATATATACAGTTGAATATCTGACACCCGTGCGTTTACAAGAAAATTTGCAAGTCGGTGAACTGGAAACAAAATCTAGCTTACGAGACAATTCCTACTGTATCGCGTTCACAGTTTCGATGTTTCTCTCAAATCTAATATTGGTATTAATAAAGTAAAACTTCTTTAGTGCAAATTTGGTCAATATCTCATCTTGTTTCATTTATACATCAACTGGAAATTCCAGTTTTTAATCACTTTTAACAATAAAGTCAACGAATGATAATTTCCTTTTGTCTGTGTACAATGCACTTTTGTATAAATTAAGAATCGATGGACACAAAAGTTTTGTGGTATATATTATATCGATTCGATAAAATTATATTTACTGTGTATCACAAGATTTAAACTCAGAAAGTAAAGCCCCAAATATAAATCTGTAAATTATCGAACATTTGCTTCACGCCTGGATAAAGTAAAATAATGATTTTTACTTTGGTACAAGGTAACAATTTTGGTGAAGCTTTAGTTAATTTATTTGATCTCAAAAGAAGATTTATAGTTATGGTATGGATGCTAGTAGGCCAAAAACCAAAGTCAATGTCAAAAGGTCGTGTTCAAAATTAGAGTGTTAGCAAATGCAGCTAAGCACTTGAGGCACAACTCTATCTGTCAAAATATACTCGTGATTTTAATCGTTTTTATTTTTTACTAGACACTTGGGTCGAAAGAATATAGTTGATTTAAGCATTTACAGTTGTTATTAGTAAATAATTTATCGTTCTTAGAAGGATCGAGCTTGAAGTTGATCAGAACATGAACTGAATGAGTAAGCAAAATGGACTTAATTTTTATAGAAAGCGATTATTTACTTAGCCTCTTCTATTCCATCATCTCTGACCATAAATAATAACTCAGATCAGTCAATCTCCTTGTTAAATCTGATAACACTGGCAGAATGTAAGAATATCACTTGAATAGACGAAGGTGCGTTTACGGTCGTTAGAGCTTTGTTACAGGTTGTGACGGCAGCACTCAGTTTCACTGAGTACGTACACTTTTTATGTAGAATATTTGATACGGCGTGCTTCATCAAGCAGTACATACAACCTTCTCGAAGAACAGGTCGCGAGAGAAGTGTTCTGTATATATCTGAGGTTTCGATGTGTCAAAACCACTTGAAAAAAGAGGTGTTAAGTATAAATAGAATCCACTTTAGGATTTCATGTTTTCTTTGCAAACGAAAATATTTATAGAAGAATATAATGAATAGAATATTGAAGTAAATGATCAGATTTGTGAACAATTAATATAAAAGTTTTACCCCTTTGATAGAACCACATTTTGACACCAACAATTTATCAGTGAGAATTTTGGAAATAGCAGCTAACACTTTACAAGAGAGATAACGAAATTACAATACAAACGTTGCCACTTGCCAAAGACAAGCCTTTTACGATATTATCATTTAATAAGATTCTATTCTATAAGTAAATAGTTAAGCGGAAGAAACCATATTCGATTTAACTATGGAATAAGATTTTATAGAATAGTGAGAATGTATCAGAGGAACGCTTGAGGGAAACAATTAGCAACGATCTGAGAGCTAAATGAATGTTTATTTTAATAACCTCAATCAAAATTCAATATAACGGAAGGAGTGGGGGGCAGTTCTTAACGATTTCAAACAATACGAGTATGAAGGAGCTGAATTAAAAAAACGATTTATACGACGTGAAAGTAGACCTCAATGTTTACAGAAGTATTTGTAATTTAAATGTATTCAGTGTTTATAGTGGCGGCAGTCATGCCGATATGATATTGCATCTATTATTCGAGTTTGGAGAACAAGTAATGCAATTACATTTGACAGCAAAGAAAAGAAGATAGGCTCTGAACAGTGTCAAGTTGCTATGTATACCATACAAATTATAACATTTTCTTCATTATCACAATTGTATGCCTAGGTTTATTATTCGCATTTCAGAGGAAGTTGTACGCCTATTATTTACTGAATGCCTCCTCACGTATTATATATTATCCTGAACCTAATGATCACATTGTTATCTTAATAAATTGGCATATATATATTATACACACACTCAATACATAACCATCAATGGCATCAATCCTTCTGGCTTAGAAAGTCTCACTAAGCTGCACTTCATTTAAGGTCAACAATTTCTACTCCTGTACAATTGTTTTAATCATTCTGTTCGTATTGCCGCTATTTGTATACAAAATATTTACTCTAATCAAACTGACTTGTAGTAAATTGTTTCAAGATATCATTACCATCATCATCATCAACACCCTTCCTAGTTATAGACTAAATACATGGCTTCGTTTACATCCTAGCCCTGGCCATATTATCTAATAATAGTTTACTTGTAGTTAAACATTATAAGATGAAAAGAAAACATTTTTTTCCCTTGGAAAATATGGTGACTTAATGAAAGCAAATCGTGTTCGAAAATCGTGTAGCTTTCATAATTTAACACACTGGATCCTTTACAAAGAAGTTGTGAACATAACACCGAAACAATGTAAATACTTTTTTGTTACTTGACATTCCTTTAAGAAAGTTTCTACGCCCAATTTATGGAATTCTTAGCATAGAATAAAGTTAAAGATTGTGTAAATAGTACCAAATCAAATTTACTGCAGTATATTACAGGCATTTATTTTAATGATTCCCAACCTCAGCACTATTTAAATCAGAAATTGGGAGTAACTTTACTAAATACTGTAATATATTCAGTCACACAGGGGTCAACGAAAATGTAGTTCCGCCTTAATTTCCACAGTTTTAACCTGACTGGATTTGAACTTAAAGCCAGGCAATCCTATAACAGATTTAGTAGAATCTTCAGTTCAAATCTCTGGAAAATTGTGTTCAATATAAAACTGCATTCTTTTACAATCTTACGAAATAGGATAAAATAGAATTTATATTCTTTATGCTTCTCGCATAAGCTCGGTTCCAAGTTTGGCAATCACTTCAGGTTCATGCATTAAAATCGCTGACGATAAGCATCTCATTGATTATTGGTATAGTATCTTGGTGTTTATGTAGTAAATAATAGACACACACACTCGTTATCATTCAGTTCACTTGTGATCGTAGGATTATAGACATTATAGAGTTGAACTTTCATTTCAAATTAGGGTTATTCTAAGCTTCATTAGCCTATCGGGTATAGCAACTGGAAGTAAGACTACTTAGCAAGTGGGTGGGTTATATATCAGACAAACACTAATTTCACTCTGCGCACTATTCTCCTTTTTTATCTCTCCTGTTCATTTGTTGTAATGTCTGCATAATAGTGAATCAATTTCATATCGACATTTGTAGGTTTTCGTTTGGGCCTTTCAGAATCCGTTACATTCTATGAGTAAATAATCAATTCCATGCGTTTCTTTTTTCTTTATTTTGATTACATAAACAAATACTCTAGATGGGATTGGAGGTGGGTTATTTCAACTGTCCATGACTTTCTGGTGTTTTAACACTCGGCACTTTAAGACTGTATTTCCTACCATGCTGCTTTACGTTAAGTGTACGTTGTTGAAAATGTTTATTACACTAGCGCTGCTTGCATTTCATATTTTGATTTATTCTTACGTACGCATTGTCTGGGCACACCAGCGCATAGTTTGCATGATATATGCATATAAGTCTTTGATTGGCGATATGATTCATCTGAAGTCCTGTTCATGTTGATAAACCACAAACATGGCGAAACATCGATTTCATTTACTTTACATGGGGTATCCGGTATGTCCATGACTTTCAGGTATTTTAATACCCGGTTCTTTGAGAAATTATTCTCCACCTAACCAAAATGTAGACTACCGGCAAATACTCTTACCTATTCCTTAAATATATATATATATGTATATATATATATATATAT
>NC_068983.1:138359716-138360587 GCF_001194135.2 Octopus bimaculoides | reverse complement strand
GACAGAAAAAATAAAGTAATCTATTATTATATCCATAGGCGGATATTTTTAGTATGAAGTGATAAAGAGTGTGATGTGCTGAAAAAAGAGAGAACAGTACTTGAAGTGTAGTTTCATTCCAGTGGTAAATATCCGTGTAGAAATTCGTGCAAATTAATCCTCACATGCGCAGGTTGCCAGAACTTCTATATCGGACAGACGAGCCTCCCGTTGCGTAGAAGAGTAGCAGTCCATAAAGAACAAATAAATCTCCCTCAATACCGCCAAATTCCACTCAGTGGCCACAGACTCTTGCGCCAGAAACAAAAACCCAAAATTCCTTATATTCCCTTTCTATCAATGTAAAGACAGAATCTCCACACAAGAAAGAATCAACAAGGAGAATCTTTTCATAGAGAAATTACAACTATTTCTTAACACACATACCCCTCAGTGACCTTATTTCTCAAGGAACAGACATAAACTTCCTGTTAAAAAAGAGTTCATAACTCCAACTAAAAAGATTTGTCTCCCCTTACACACACATCGTATTTTGACACCACACACCCTGCTTAACACAAACTTTCAGCCCCTTTTCTCTTTCTTTTAAACCTAACACAACTCTCAATTTTCATGCATCCTTATTTTTCCACCCATTATCTACATGAAGTACCATTGAACTTTAAAAGCTCAAAGACAATATAATGTATTGGTATATTTATTTTTTTATATGTTATTTTTTTATATATTATTTTTTGCATTTTTTACTTCTTTGTAAAAAACATTTTCATTCTCCCTCTTCTTGAAAATTTGCCATGCAATGAAAGCCGGTTAGAAATCTTTATTAAAATATGCTTCCAGTTTAGCATTCTGCCTTACTATTAATTTTCAT
>NC_068983.1:138356680-138359478 GCF_001194135.2 Octopus bimaculoides | reverse complement strand
TATATATATATATATATATATACATATATATATATATATATATATATACATATATATATATGTACATATATCAGTGTGTGTATATATGTGTGTGTATGTGTTTGTGTGTGTGTGTCTACACGCATCACATACACACACAAGTACATAACACCCATGTATACATGTGTTTGGTATGATCTATGGCGTAGAAAATATTCCATCGCTCATACAATGTTAGCTTAACATCCATTTTGTATGAAAAACATGCCCGTATCCCATCATAACATTTATCTAGAATTATTTCACCTTCATTGGCCATGCTCTCATTTATATCATATCAAGATAACTAAGATAAGAAAACGCCCGTCTGTGTAACATTCAAACGCTTCCGGATAACCTACGTGGATAAAACTCTACAAACAATAACTCTTTACTCGAATAGGATATGGTGCTCAAATCATGATTGGAACATAAATCATGAGTAAATGCATTCCCCTGCTGGTGATATTAAGGTAATGATGGTTTGGGCCATTTCTGGCCATATCTCAATATATATTTAGAGGAAAGTGTACTCATCAGAAAATAATATTTATTTCTTCCGACGTGCGATCATTTATTTGGTAGAAATATGAATATGAAGCTCGCTAGAGTAATACCTATTAATATATAAATACACACACACATGCACACACACACACACACACACACTCACACACATATATATGTGTTTGTGTATATATATATGTATATATATATATACATGCGTGTGTGCGCGTGTGTGCGCGTGTGTGCGCGTGTGTGCGCGTGTGTGCGCGGTTGTGTGTACATTTCCGTGCGATGTGTGTGATGTATAATACACAACACATGAGTGTTATGCCTTAGGTCAAAGAGTTTACTTTTTTATTACATGCTCATACTTACGTGGGATTAAATACAATAATAGGCTCTTAATGTGGAATGTAATAATTATTGTACGCTGATGAATTCGAGATTAATATAGGCATTAATTAAGAAAGGAAAGTATATAGAAATACAATTAAACCTTGGGAGAGGCATTATGCCGGTAATAAACACACGCACTGGTTCAGTCCTTTATTAATTTATATAGTTTTTTGTTATATAGCTTCAACACACGTATCCACATCAAGAATCTTGCACACGAAATACACATACGAAATATATAGAAATAATTTGTGGAATTTGTTTGATCAAATATATGTAATATTAGCAACTGGAAATATATATAATTTGATGGTTTTGTATTATAGAATAACAAACTGGATATAAGGAATGTAAATAGGCTTGGCCTCGCTATCATAAATGCTCACTTCGCAGAGATGCAGTTCTTGCATTCGGTTCTAGTGCGGGGGGGGGGGGCATCGGAAAGCATATTTCAACATATGACCAATAATTTGCAAGTAAAATGTGACAAACAAACACTCTGCTAGACTATATATATATATATATATATATATATATATATATATATGATGGAGAAAAATATAAATAAAACAATTAAACGTTATCCTACAGCTTTGCTTAATGCGTTTTAGCAAAGCTCATATTTATCAAGCATTAACAAGGAAGAGGGTGAAAGAGATTGAATTTTTGGCTTTATCGCCTTTCTCAGATGATGTTTGGGTCGGTTTGATATAGAAAGTGAGCTAATGTGCAGCAGGAACCTTTGATCACTATAAATAAATCATTTTTACAGGTCATTCGGCATAAAACTGAACACTCTTCGCCGGGAGAAGCCATCCTATATATGCATGTATGTGTGTGTGTGTTTTTCTTGGGGGGGGGGGCGTGTCAGGCAATGAAAACATCTCAGTATCTTTAATATTGTTGGTGTCTTAACGCAATCCTCAAGCTAGTGCCATCATCTCAAGCTAGTGCCATCATCTCAAGCACAAGTACAAGATCCCCAAAATCTGCCGTGTCATTCCCTGCATATCCAGTTTTACATCAGAGTGGTCTACTACTAAAGAAACACTTTAGCAAAATGTAAGGGGCGCTTCACACGCAGTGGTCTTTCAACATGACGGACACCAACCTGGAAACTTTTGGGGCAAATGCTATTGCTACACGTTCTTTGAAACATCGATATATTCACACTGTTCATTGTTTCTAGTCCTGCTGAATTTCTAGTTACCCTTCTCAGAACGAGAGCTTTGTGGTGGAGCCGATTTAGACGCCAACAACCCGACCACGCAAAAGGTTTACTGCTTTCCATGTTACCAATAGTGATCACAAGAGACCTCAAAACTGACCTAACACACACACATGTAATTATACATATATGTATTGAAACTTACATATGTATGTATATTATATGCATACGTGTGTGTGTGTGTGTTTGTATCTGCGTGTGCGGGTATGTTAATTGTACAAACATTCTGTACATTTTGAAGCTCTTCAATCATGACCGTGATTTTCAAAATCGTACAAAACATCTTTGCAATATAAACCACGTTAACGTATCCCACTATGGTTTTAAGCCATAGATTAACGCGGTAGAAACCAGTCGATATCCAAGAAAAAATCCTGGAACGATGCAAAGGATAGAGAAGTAGTAGACTTTCAATGTTTAATTTTCAAAAAATCAATATCCTGATATCGTCTTGTTAATTTTCTTCTCCGATCAGACTATTGTGACATAAACACATTTTCAATGGCATGATAGTTAAAATCATTTCAGATAAATTTCAACATACAATTGCGATAACACATACAGATGCATATGTGTGTGCGTGTGTGTCCGCGTGTGTGTGTGTGTGTGTGTGTGTGTGTGTGTGTGTGTGTGTGTGTGTGTGTGTGTG
>NC_068983.1:138355143-138356317 GCF_001194135.2 Octopus bimaculoides | reverse complement strand
TATATATATAAACAATATATGAGTATATGCATATACATGTACATGTATGTATATACGTTCATCTACATGTACATATAGATACATAACTGGGTACATGACGTGGCAAAAGAACAAGGACAAAATGGTAAACAAGGTGCAACAAACAAGCAGGCCACATAGAAACATCCCCTTCATCAGCTGCCACCATTAAAACTCCGGCGTTTCGAAGAATTAAGGCAGTACGCATCGTTAAAATGGTTCTTCCCACGAACACAAATTAAATTGTTTTCGTGGAGGGTAGTGGCGGACGGAAAACAAGACAGGAAAACGAAACGGTGAAATAAACAAACAAAAAGGCTGTACAGCCAGACGTGAAGTGTGTATGTCTTGAACGCAAAGGATATCGCGGTACACGTGTTTCAAACTTTATAAACAATCTGTTATTACATCACCATTGGTATATTATTGATATAAAAGATGCTGTAAAGCTCTCCTCAGCCGCAAACATTGTTAGTCTAAAGATTATATAACAAAAGAAAAAGTACACGTAGTATAACCCATAATAATAGGTTTATCACATCCCTCTGAAAAGGTATATTTGTGTAAAGGATCGTTGAATTTCAAAAATCTGCCCATACTGTACCGCTATTCAGTATAGAGTGGATATTAAATATATTGGATTGAGTTTATATTTAACCAGCGTGTACAAGATAGACAGAAAAGATAAAAGGTAAAAAATAAAAATAAAAAATATAATAAAAGTAATAGAAGTAAAATTAGTAATAGAAGTACTTCTATTACTTTTATTAGTAATAGAAGTTACTTCTATTACTTTATTTTATTTTTACTTTTTATTTTTTTACCTATAAAGCTTGAAACACGTGTACCGCGATATCCTTTGTGTTCTATTTTTAATTTATGTTTGATATATTCTCTCACCTCTGCCACTATCTGGCATATACAGATGCTTACACTTATCACGTATTCCCTCTAAACTTACAGTACCTATATGTATATTTATATATTTATTTATTTATTTATTTATGGGTTTCAGCCAAGTGGCTGTGGTCATGCTGGAGCACCACCGTGATTTTCTGTCTTTATGCTTTGCTCTCTTCACGTTCCTTGCATGGCACTTCTCCTGCACCTGATATAGTCCAATCAAGAGTTTTGATGACACATCTGGTGTATAAGA
>NC_068983.1:138350714-138352012 GCF_001194135.2 Octopus bimaculoides | reverse complement strand
AGATGCTCTATGGCTGCAGAAAATAAAAAATGATTATTGTCCGGGGATTATACCCAAGACATACAAGATTGACGGTGATGTTCTTGCAACTGTCCTCCAAAAACTCCATGATGGTAAAGCACCGGCTAGGGACCTGATCGTTGGATACTGGTACAAGAAGCTTACCTGTTACCGACCGTACCTTATTAAACTGTACCAGCAAGCCCTCAATGGAGATGGCAGCATACCAGACTGGTTGGCTCTGGCGGAAACAAAGCTTGTTCCGAAAAGCAAGGAAACCCAATTGGCAAAAAATTACAGGCCTATTGCATGCCAAAATTTAATGTATAAGATTTATACAGCATGCCTAAACAGAGTCCTTCAGGACCACTGTGAAAACAATAGTATAATCACAGCTGGACAAACAGCTGGGAAGAAAGGAGTCTGGGGATGTACTGAACAACTACTTATAAATAAGGTAGTAATGACGGAGGTACGGCACCACAGAAGAAATCTGGTCTCCATGTGGCTTGACTATAAAAAAAGCCTTCGACTCTGTCCCCCATTCGTGGATGCTAGAAGCCCTCCGACTTGCTAAAGTCCCAGAGAACTTGATTAATGCCATATCTAACCTGACATCTTCCTGGGCCACCATCGTGAAGTTAAATACAGTAAGTGGATGTATCACCACCAAAAAAATACAATATCGCAGGGGGATATTCCAAGGAGACAGCTTCTCTGTGATGCTGTTCATACTGTCGGTAAACCCATTATCATACATGCTGAAGAAGTCTGAAGGGTATCTAATTGGAACGCAGGCAAACAGAAACACCAAAATTACGCACTGCTTCTTTGTCGATGATTTGAAATTGTATGCCAAGAACATGGATGATATGAAAAAAAGCCTCGACCTGGTCACAACATTTTCTGGTGATGTAGGTCTAGAGTTTGGCCAAGATAAATGTTCCTATATGGTTGTGGAACGAGGAAAGGTTAAAAACCACCCTAACAACATCTCCATCAATGGCCTATCGGTTTCTCCAATATCTGATGAGGAATCCTACAGATACCTGGGAGTAGATGAAAACGTATCATATGAAGGTACCTGTAGCAAGGAACGTGTTACTAAGGAATACAGAAATCGGGTTAGGAAAATATGGACCTCGGAACTCTCTGCGTTCAATAAAGCAATAGCCCACAATGTGTTTGCAGTACCAGTACTCATACCGACATTCGGGATACATGACTGGACGATCGATGAAATCCGAGCCCTTGATGTGAAGACCCGAAAAATACTAACGAGCACGAACAACTTTCAC
>NC_068983.1:138349973-138350424 GCF_001194135.2 Octopus bimaculoides | reverse complement strand
GCCACAATGTAATAATCGATGCAGACTCTGTGGAATCAGTATCGAAGATATCACCCACATCATTAGCAGCTGTCCAAAAATGTCATCACGGTATTACCTACCTATGAGACATGATGTTGTGGCCAAGACACTGTACAATGAAATCCACCGACAGGATAACCCCGGGGCTAAGGAGATGAAAACCGATAATGAAGTAGAGGTCATTACCACTCACAATATGAAAGAGTATTGGCGGAATGTCCCAATAAAAACCTCAATAAAGTGCAGACATAATAGACTGGATATAGTAATCTGGGACAGAGAAGAGAAACTTTGTACAGTAGTAGAAATCAGCTGTCCTGCGGATGTCAACATCCCACTAAAGATTAGAGAAAAAGAGAACAACTACGCCGAGCTACTGAGAAATTTACAGATACTCCACCTAGACTACAAGTTCAGATTCATACCCGTG
>NC_068983.1:138342463-138346930 GCF_001194135.2 Octopus bimaculoides | reverse complement strand
GAGAGACAGACAGACAGAGACAGAGACAGAGACAGAGACAGACAGACAGACAGACAGACAGACAGATAGATAGATAGATAGATAGATAGATAGATAGATAGATAGATAGATATGTGTGATTGTGTGTAATATAACTGAGCATGTTTGTTATTCTTCCTGAATACTAGTTTTTGAGAAAGAAGAGTTGTCATGCATATCTGTAGTCACGTATTCGTTATCGTTAAATCATCTATTGACACACTGGTTTTCAAAATATAAGATTGCCTATTGTGTATGCAGCTTATACTATTTTCTTAAGTCCATGAAAGCGCATGATTTAGGCGTGCTTTCCCGATAAAACGACTAAGCAAATTTTTTTTCTAAATATTCCTTGATTTTATTTCTTTGCTTCAGTCTCAGTCGTTTTTCCCGTTCACTCCACCTAATTGATAACAGCTCCATTGCAGGAATAGAATTCATGTGCTGTGGAATTGACATCAACCATTAACAGGCATAGAATTTTGAATCATGCACTCACCTAAGATACAATGAACACGTTTCTCGATCTGTAAATAGTATTTATCTGTAAGAAAACTAAGAGACAAAACGCCACAATATCAGGTGATATGGTTTAGAATATCCAAACCAATTCACCTGATATCCAAATATATTAGCAAATTCAGCACAGTACATTGATCTGTTTGTGAAGTGTAGAATACCACAACAGTTTTCCAAAACGATACAAACATGCGTGTACACACACAGACGCACACACACACAAACACAGACACACAAACGCATACACGCACACGTGTGCGCATCCACACACACGAACATCTTTTGTAGTAAATGTAAGTCTACAATAAGTGATTTTACAAAGAATCTGTTATTGGTTTTTAGATAAATTCTTGCACGGATTTCCAATGCTTTGCACGGATTAATCCCCAACTGCCAATAGGCTTGAACAGTGTGTGTATAACGCAAAAAATATACTTCTCATACCTTGAAACTAAAATTTGTTTGTTCGTTAACATTAAAACATTTAAAGCATTTTTTAGTAATTGACATCTTCCTTTGTTATGTTTGGTACATCTGATTCTTTGCACATAATAACGCCTCACGTAATGTTAGGTACGATAAATAAATAAATGAAAGTGCTACACATGTCCAATGGTTCTCCGTACACTATTTAAATTTGTACTACATGTATACGAATATTGCTACTATGTTGTTATACGCCTTAACCTATTTAAAAAGCGCTAAAAATCGGTATCGTGAAAAATTTCAACGTTCTTGAAAGAACGATTTTAGCCATTTAAGAAAGCACAAAACTTGTTATATTCATTTTTCGAATATTTCTTTTGTACGTTAGAATTTTTATCGCATCACTGCAGCTACGCCGGCAGGCAATTCTATTGAAGCTTTCACGCACACTCACTCATACACATGCAAACACACGCCCACACACACAGGGAGAAAGAGAGAGAGAGAGAAAGAGACAGATAAATACATGCATACATACATACATACATACATACATATATAAATATATGCAGAGCTAGAAGATGAGATGCACACATATACATCTATACCTGTATATGTGTGTGTGTGTATTTATACATAAATATGTATACATACATTTATATACAAATATATGTATGCATGTTTATAGATTTATATACATACATATATATGCATACATACATACATATGTGTATGGGGCACCAGTTTTCATTTATGTTTTATGTAGTGTTTTTGGTACCGAAAGACTTTCAAACTTCGTATACTTATCTATTTTGTGTTATAGAACAGAAAAAAATTTTTGTATTCGAATTTATTTCATGTAAAAAATTGTCTTATTTCGATAATTTCTACTAATCACTAACGTCTATTCAGTTGAAAACAGTTAGCGCTGTAACGGTGTATATCGTATTAATCCCCGTTAGTTCTGACATTTCAACCCTAACCCTAACCCTAACCCTAAAACTAACCCTAACTCTAGAATCCGAACTCTAAAATTGTTACACACATAGATACGCACAGCGTAATTTATTATATAAACAATATGTGCGTATAAATTACGATTAAACCGGATGAAATATGTCACAGGGAATAACAATTTTATGACCGGCCAGCAGTAACTCTATTCAGCTGAATAGACGTCAGTGATTGGTTGAAATTACAGAAATACAACTTTAACATGAAATAACTTGCGATGTACGTTTTTTTGTTAAGAAGACTAAGAGAAAAAGATGTTTTATATTCTACCAGTGTCAGCAAGTTTCAAAGTGCTTCGTTAAGAAAATACTGGTGCCCCCGTTTTGAACAAGATCCTGTATGTATGTATGTATGTATGTATAGATAGATAGATAGATAGATAGATAGATGTTCATATATATACGTGTACATGTGCGCGTATGTGCATGAATGTGTGTGTGTGTGTGGTAGTATATTATTGATACTGTTGCTATTGCAAAGAATGAAAGATTTAAAACTTCAACACATGGTAGTTCAAACAGTGACACACTTATTCTGCCGTATAAGCGTAAATTTATCTATACAGCATAGATATATATTTTATCTGAAATTATTTTCGCATATTTTTTTCTTAAAGAAACACGCCGCTCACAAATGAAACTAAAATTATTGTAATCTGATAGTATAATTTCTGTTACATGTGCTTATGATAAAAGAGCATTTTAACAATGATTCTCACGTTAAGAATTCAACTTATTCATCTTCAAACCCGCTAGTGATAGCATTTATTTACAATTTAATTTTTCATGTGACTATCCCTGCTCTTGATCATGCACTTCAAAATATGTTAGAAGCGATCGTCATGCAACAGGAAATTCCGACATATTTTTTTTTCTGTTTTTGCGAACAGACATTTTACATGACGTATTTAGTCTGTTAGTGCAAGTAGGAAATGAGAGAATGTGTACCACGTTTTACCGTAATGACTGTTAAAAGAAAGGAGAAGAGGAAAGAATTTTTTTTTTTAACTTAGAAGGGAGAAAATTAGAGGGAAAAGAAAGAATGGGGAAAGAAGTTCGAAAAAGAAAAAAGGGTGGAACAGATAGACAATAATGCGTTTAAAATAATGAACCAGGCGTATATATACAAACATATATGTGTGTGTGTATGTATGTATATACACATAGGGTCATTAATTCAATAATAATAATACACGCACTGGTTCAGTATCATTCCTTATTGTTAGTTAAATATCTAACAAAACTAACTGGTCGACCGTTGCGTAATGTGTTGGTTACACAATTCATCGGTTGTTTGTTCGTCAAAGTTCTTTCGTCGAAGGCACAACCTTCTCCGTGGCTTCCCTCTCTCACTAAAATGGGCTATGAGTCTGTCTGAGAAATGGTCTTATGTGTGTGTGTATGTAGATGTGTTTGCATAAAACAGGAGAAGAGAGTGAGAGTAAGCTAATAATGTGTGTGCGTGTGTATGCGTATGCGTGGTTTTGTGAGTACAACCGCGTGACTGCTTGTAAGTATGTTTGTGGGTTTGTGTGCATTAGCCACCCCGTGACCTCTTTAACAGCTCGGCCTTTCGTTCAAAGTCGTTCGGTTTCAGATAGTTCTGTTGTAAAGATTTATGGGTGTGGTGTGTAGATCCTTAAGTGGGGGAAAGGGATTAAGAGAGATCAAGGAAGTTCTGTATGTGAGCATCTGCGCGCATGCTTGCTGGGGAGGAGTTGTCGCACGCGCGAGTTCCTGGTCTAGTGTGTGTGTTCGTGTGGTTGTATCAGGCGAAGGTGTATGTTCGCGTGCGCGAGATATATATATATGTGTGTGTGTGTGTGTGTGTAAATGCGTGAGTCTTTGACGATGTGTATTCCAGTATGTGCGTGTGCTTGTCTATCTGGGTCTATGTGTGGTGTGGCGTTTTTTTTAATAGGTAAGTGTATGTGTTTATGCTTGCAGGTGTGAATTCTTGTGTGTGTATATGGTTTCCTGCCTACATGTGTGCATGATTATGTTCTTGTGTGCCTGTACATGTCTGTGTGTACGCGCGTGTGTGTGTGTGGCGTGCGTATTTGGATGTTTGTGTGCGTGTGTGTGTGTGCATGTGTGTGTATGTGTGTGTGTTTACATGTGGGTATGTATGCACGTCCGTCGGAGTGTGCTCATAGATGCGTACGATTGTGTATTGGGACTGCTCATAGCAACATTTATTGATGTTGATTTGCTTGTATCCGTCTGTCATTCTACTCCTGCCTGATCTGTAACTAGCTATACCTACGTACATGCACGTGTAGGGATGTGCATAGACGTGTATTGCAATTGTACGCATTTGCATGTATTCATTTGTAAGTCATTTCATGCCTTTTGCAGTCGTTTTAACCTTACGCTTTATATACCTGCTTACATCGCCACATATATACCCTCCGCCACACACATACTGACGCACCCAGCCTTACACCACACATATAGATAGATAGATAGATACATACATACATACATACAT
>NC_068983.1:138340054-138341945 GCF_001194135.2 Octopus bimaculoides | reverse complement strand
ATATATACACAGATAGTGAGAAAGAGAGAGGAAGAGAAGAGACCTCTCTGTGATTGCTAGAAATAGTACCAAAATCTCCCTCAAATAACAAACTGTTGCCATAGCCGAGAAAGAGCACTTTGAATAATGTAGGTCTAAATATACTTCTAGAGAGACATGGGAGTCACGGTTGGAATAATCGGTCGAAGTTGATCTGTGATTAAGAAAAAAAAATCCATTTACAACACCGACTGTAGCAGCCACAACAACAACAACAACAACATAACTAAATTTTGGCAAATGTAATCGTCGCTTCCCTCCCAGCATTTTCATTGAATATATATTGTGATTAGCAGCGGACCCTAAAACAAAAATAATAATAAGACGTACCTTTAGTCTTAGGAGCATTGTGTATCCTTCCCGTAACAAACATTTTGCTGGTCGATACTTTCGATATGTTCAAATATATAAAATCGTTGTGCTGTTATCTGTTGCTAATGACAACAGATCAAAAAAAAAAAAAAAGTTGTAGCTTAACTATAGGAGTTACTTCCCTTGACTATATTTATTCTGTACGAGTAACCGTTACAGTGACCGTCGCTTATTTGTATTGTGAGCGAAGTTCAAAGAACAGTTTTGCCCTCGCCATATTACACACTGATACACACGCACAGACTGCACACGCATCACATTAACGTTACAAGTGCCTTTGAGGTATTCATCCGTTTACAATGTAAATCGAATTCGTCAGGGCGGTGAGCTGGCGGAAAGGTTAGCACGCCGGACGAAATGCATAGCGGTATTTCGTCTGCCGTTACGTTCTGAGTTCAAATTCCGCCGAGGTCGACTTTGCCTTTCAATCTTTCGGGGTCGATAAATTAAGTACCAGTTATGCACTGGGGTCGATATAATCGACTTAATCCCCTTGTCTGTCCTTGTTTGTCCCCTCTATGTTCAGCCTTTGTAGGCAGTAAAGAAATAAGAATCGTTAGCATACCGGACGAAAGGCTTGGTGGTATTTCGTCTGTCTTTAAGTTCTAAGTTCAAACTCTGCCGAGGTCGACTTTGTCTTTCATCCTTTCGGGGTCGATGAATTAAGTACCGGTTGCGTACTGGAGTCGATCTAATCGACTGGCCCCTTCCCCACATAAAATTTCGAGCGTTGTACCTAGAGTAGAAAAGAATATAAATCGAATTCATGATTCTCCTCTGGGAAGACGCTCATGCATGCATGCATGTATGTATGTATGTATGTATGTATGTATGTATGTATGTATGTATGTATGTCCACAAGTGCACACACGCACACAGACACGCACACACGCATACACACCCATGTACTACACGCACACACACACATGCAAAAGACAGCGAACATTGAAGAAATCACTGAGTGCATCCAACAGTAGAGAATTTTGCTCACGTACATAAACACACACACACACATACATACATACATACATACATACACATGCACACGCACACATATGCGTGTGTATCTTTGCCTCTTCTTTCTTCCCTCTATCCTTGTATATGCGTGTGCGTGTGTGTGTATGTGTGCGTGTGTGTGTGTGTGTGTGTGTGTGTGTGTGTGTGTATTTATAAGTTTTAATATATATATATATTTTATTATTTTGTTTTAATCATTCGACTGCGACCATGCTGGAGCACCGCTTTGAAGGATTTATTTCTGAAGCCTAGTACTTATTCTATCGTTCTCTTTTGCCGATCCGCTAAGTTACGGGTACATAAACACACCAACACCGGTGGTCAAGCGGTGATGAGGAGATAAACACATACACACACACACATACATACACACATGCATACATACATATATATATATATATAGTAATTTTCCCAGAGGAATATGAAAATTTAAAAGTTTAAAAACCTTATAATATATATATAT
>NC_068983.1:138331898-138339931 GCF_001194135.2 Octopus bimaculoides | reverse complement strand
ATATATGTATGTATGTATATATATATATATATGTGTGTGTGTGTGTGTGTGTGTGTGTGTGTGTGTGTGTGTGTGTGAGACAGGCTTCTTTCAGTTTCCGTCTACGAAATCTACTCACAAGGCTTTGGTCGGCCCGAGGCTCTATTTGAAGACACTTGTCGAAGGTGCTGTGCAGTGGGACTGAACCAGCACTGACGCCAACGACCCTAGTACCAACGCTACGGACCGATACCAACAGCGTCAATGAAGTAAACGGCCCCACACCCTACATTACTAGCAACGATACCCACATCATCGACAGTACCCACGCCACCGCCGGCACCGCCAACTCTACGGCCAGCGATGACCACCACGTCGAATAACAACCGCAGTGACAACAGCCACGGCACCTCCACCGGACCCGTGAATTATTATGATAGCAGCACTGACGGCAGCCCTAACAACACCGGTGACAATAACATCCCCAGGCCCGGAGCCAACCAGAGATGCACCAGTGATGTGAACAGTCAGCGCCCAAGCCTATAAATACATAGAATCGGTCAGCGCGGCTTTCAAGCGACGCTTGTATAATCACCGGTCACCCTTCAGGATCCGAGAAAGACGATTCGTCACATCCCTAGCCAACCATCAGTGGGACCTCAAAGATCAAGTGACCCCATACGATATCAAGTGGAAGATCTTAGAACAGCCGGGCCCCTACATCAAAGGGAGCAGGCGCTGCAAACTCTACATAGCTGAGCGAGCCAGAATACTTAAAGATTCCAAAAGGCCTGTCTCGATGAACTCCCGTCAAGAAATAATCACACAATGTATCAATTTGAAGCGCTATCTGCTGCAAAACTGGGATTCCCTGCTCGCTGATTAAGCTCGTAAGAGTCCTTAAGATCTGTTAGCAGGCTACGAGATAGATTCCTATTTCCCAATATTGGCTGGTCTAGGGGAGACAACCCGTCCACACCAACGCCGGAACTTTCAGTCTCTGATGGTCTTTTGACCAATTAACCGTAACAACTTTCCACCTTCGAGAGGTGAAGAGATAAAATTGCCTTTGCATGGAGTCTGATGAGCTGTCCACAAGGCTGTTACTTTCGAGGATGCGAAACCATTGGTCACTCTTTGACCAGACTTTGACTTCATTGCTTTAATACTTCACTGCTCTATATTTTAGAGTGTGCTTCTTACGCGGATGTATGATACATTGACAATATATATGTAAAAAAATGAAAAATGCAAGCAAGGGGTAACAATACTCTTAAGTATCTAATAAACCTAGAAAAATACAAGACAAGAAATAAGCCTAAAATAAAACAAAAGAGCTTAAAATGAGATTTGAATTTTAAATTGATAATTAAGTAAAATATTCAAATAAGCCAAGCCATTCAAAACTGATCAAGCATCCTTCACCCAAGAAGTAAGCCTAAAATAAAAGAGCTTAAAATACTGCAGATAAACATAAAATTCGATAAAAATAATCTGATGCTTTATCATAAATTTCCATGTATCAGATAAAGATTGTTGCCACTAGGTGGGAGTTGTTCACTCCCTTGTTTGCAATATGCCGGACACAGATATTGTGTTGTTAACCAGCTGGAAGTGTCCTCCTGGGTTTAAAAAAGACCAGTAATACTGTTCTACGCAGAACAACCACGTTGGGGGTGGTAACAATCATTACTTTTCGCTAGAGTTGCTACTCACATCTCTTATAGAGATTTTAGAATTAGCAACATGGCTTGTTGCAAAATCAGCGGCTGTTGGTCGCTTATTTATTTATATATATATGTGAACTGGCACTATCGACTACTATTTCTAGCAGACAGGTGAACCAGTACTGAGGAAGGATGAGACCCTGAAATAAGCTGGTCTGGCAGGTGGGAGTTGTTCGCTTCCTTGTTTGCAATATATGGGACACAGATATTGTCATTAACCACTGGAGGAAGTGTCCTCTTGGGGTTAAAACGTGTAGTGATATTGTTCTATGCAGAACAACCACATTGAGGTGGTCACAACGATTACTTTTTCAGTAGAGTTATTACTTACATCTCTTGTAGGGATTTTTAGAACTAGTAATTTTGTTTGTTGAAATAGAGATTCATTTTTGTTTATTATTAATACAATGTTATAAAGATGATCTTTATTTTCTTTCATTATGATTAACTCTATGACGCCTGCATTCATTTGAGGGAAACTTAGATTTACCCAACAGGAAAATGAACAGACAAACAGTTAACTTTAGATTTTTAAAGTAAAGTCAAATAATCTTGCCAAAAATAAACCCCACAAAAACAGGATTACTTAAAAATACTTACATTTTACTTTAGTCAAACATTTCATTTATTTCCCTACTTGCTTCACATTTATAAAAGAAAAATTAGCAAATAAAGAATTTTAACAACTAACATTACAAAATACCATAGCAGTTATCACTTTATTTCCATATATTAAAATAATTTAAGATTTATTTAGTCAAGCTTAGCAATAGTAAAATAATTTGGGTGAAAGACGGTTGATCAGTATTGAACGGCTTGACTTATTTGAATATTTTATTTAATTGACAACCCTTTCAAATTTTTATTTTAGCTGCAATATCCTAATCTCTTAAGGCGGCGAGCTGGCAGAACCGTTAGCACGCCGGGCGAAATACTTAGCAGTATTTCGTCTGCCGTTACGTTCTGAGTTCAAATTCCGCCGAGGTCGACTTTGCCTTTCATCCTTTCGAGGTCGATTAAATAGGTACCAGTTATGTACTGAGGTCGATGTAATCGACTTAATCCCTTTGTCTGTTTTTGTTTGTCCCCTCTATGTTTAGCCCCCGGCGAGCAATAAAGAAATAAATATTTTAAGCTCTTTTCTTTATTTTAGGCTTATTTCTTGTCCTGTATTTTTCTAGGTTTATTAGATACTTAGGAATATCGTTATCCCCTGAAAATAGAAATAATACATTTCTAAATCTCTCAGAGAGATTTATGCAGTAGCAGCACGATAAAGTGATAGTATGTTGTCAACTTAATGTGACAGTGCCATGAAAGGGAAGAATGCTACTGTTATTTAGCCCTAGGAAAACATAAGGACACAGTAAATGTGTCAAGTCCAACAGGAAACGGTGTTTCTTAGGGCTAAATAACAGTAGCATTCTTCCCTTTCATGGGACTGTCACATTAAGTTGACAACATACTATCACTTTATCGTTATCCCTTGTTCGCGTTTTTCATTCTAGTCCGCTTTTTTTTCTTACCAGCGATGCAGAAAAATTAATAATTTTTATTCTAATAATAAATTTAGCTTAATTTTTTCATATTATTACATTTCATATTGATCAATAATCGATGCCCAATCATTTTTTGTTAGAAATTCTAAATTGAACAGAACTTTCTTTACATTGAGTATTATGGCATCTGCCTATTTAGAATTATTTTTTTTATTAATATTCATCAGAAATAAAAAATGTTTTACAAAAAGAGCAATAATAAAATATATAAAGCACTAATTAAGAGCAATTAGGAATCAAATAAATTTGGAAAGAAGGTCGACTAAAAAACAAAACAATTATAGACTGGAGTTTTTATTTGCCTTTTAATTGACAAGTTGTCATTTAAATACCTTTGTAATTGCAAATAACACAAATGTTTACAAACTGCAATTATTGAAAGCCGTATAACTTTTTTTCTCTTTGATATATTTTTATGCTTAGCAGTATTTCGTCTGCCTTTCAGTTCTGAGATCAAATTCCGCCGAGGTCGACTTTGCCTTTCATCCTTTCGGAGTCGATAAATTAAGTACTAGATGCGTACTGGGGTCGATCTAATCGACTGGGCTCCTCCCCCCAAAATTTCGGGCCTTGTGCCTAGAGTAGAAAAGAATATATTTTTATGCTTAGCGGTATTTCGTCTGCCGTTACGTTCTGGGTTCAAATTCCACCGAGGTTGACTTTACCTTTCATCCTTTTCTGGTCTATGAATTAAGTACCAGTTGCGTACTGGGGTCGATCTAATCGACTGGCCTCCTCCCCCAAAATTTCGGGCCTTGTGCCGAGAATAGAAAAGAATATACGTTGTTAAAACAAAAATGGGATTGAATAGCACTGCTAACACATGTGGTATAGCATTGGCTTATATACTCTTTTCTATACTTGATAGTATATTTTGGTTGCATATGGAAATTCTGTGTCTCTGTCAGCAATTACAATGCAACTAGTTTAAAACGAAAATTGTGTTATAAGGAAACCGAATCTTCATTAACTCAAATCGTCTTAAAAAAGGAAAGACAAATGACCAGATAACAAAGAAACAATTGGAATTTAGATGTGTCATGACAGGCACATGTTATTCGATTCCAGCCAAACGTATGCAGCTTCTCAGCTGCACTTTGCGTAACTGTTTGGACGTAGTGACTCGAAAGGGGTGCATTTTAATGCTTCCGCCGACTTTTGGTCTCAGCGAAAAATACAAACAGTTGCTGAGATTGACGGTAAGTGGTTGTCTAAAGGAAAAATTACGTGATTTTATTGTTTACTCCTATCAGCTCTACGCATGGCCTACTTTTGCTAGACTTGTTTTAGGCCAGACTTGCAGGAGCGAAAATGATAGAAAGAAAGAGAACATCAGAAGAGACACTTTCTACAAATTCTAGATTCTTCGTTTCAGATTAGCACCGATAGAAGTTTAGAAATTGCCGAAGGACATAGCCTTAACCTAAACGCTCGAATCTGAAGAGGAAGACGAGGAGCACTTTACGCCGGCTGTAGGAGGGGGAGATAGTAGAAGAGACTGGTTAATAGAAGGAACAACATCAAGCAGTATCCACTTCCAGTTATGCAAGGGACTGGTGAATCCATCTGGTCACTGACCCCGGAAGCAGACGAGCAGGAGACTTCCGCTCCAACCAACTAGAACCCCATCGGCTTGTGACAATGGGGGCGTGAAAGAGACTGGCAAGGAATAGAGAATTAGCAGAAAGAAAGAAAAGAGAAGCCGACAAAGAAGGAAGGGCAGTCTGACCTAAATGTATGTAAAATGTAACATGAAGACGGTGACGGCAACGACGCGAGATTCGGGGTAGATAGAAAGACAAACCAGACATTTATAAAGAAAATAACAGAGATATGGTGCAACGGATACTGTTTCGCTGTATTAATTAATGAAGGTTAATTAGAACGGGAATCCAAGTGATGCAACTGGTAGACTTTTCGTTAAAATAGTATCAAGTTATGACAACTAGTAAAAAAATAAGAGTATCCGGAGGACGTAGGACCTTTCTTTGTAAAAGATGTTGTATAGGATGTTGTCTAGAAGGGATCGGGTGCATTATATTCTAGTACGAGCAATGGGGCTAGGACGATGTTGTAGGGATGTTTTGTCCTATTTAAATAATAGATTCTCACCAGTATATGAGTGTATATACCCGAAATGTATCTGTTTTCGAATTTAGTATATTTTTATTATTATTATTACTATTTAAAAATTCCTTATTATTTTAAAAGATCGCATCGCATGCGCGGGCTTACAGGAATACCCTGTCTTGCCTTTTCTGTACGTGCTGGTTCTTGAGTCACGGTGCAGAAATTAGAACGGTTGGAATAGTTTTCTTTCGAACTGGGACTCAAGAGGCTTATGTGGTCAACGTCACCGCCATAGTGTCAGATGCCATCATGATGGTGGAGGCGGTAAGCACCATTCTAAAAGAATACGAGACGGTGACAGGAACCAAGATTATCCAGGGTAAGCTCTTAACTGAAGAAGCAGGTTCATTCCGTCAGAAGACATCGTTTGACGCTGGACCGACGAATCGGTTAAACGGCTCAGGATTTAGGTCAGTCCTGACGCCCAGGCGAACGACAACTGGAACAAAGTAACGAACAAGGTGATCAGTCTTATCTGGAACTGAGCCGAGAAGAAGCTGTCCCAGGAACGGCATCAGGTGGAGACAGTGAATACATACATTGTTCATCGTGTGGCAGCCTTGTTCCAGTTACAACCAGACCAGGTAAGAGTGTCTTCTATTCAACTTGCTGTGGAAAGGATCTGTTCCATCAACAGTCATCACCCTATGAATGGCAGACCAGACATGCCCTGGCTACAAAGATTCTGGAGACGTTGAACGAGTGTAGGCACCGTTCGTGAGGTACGGCTTTCCGCAACTCATCTCCATAACAGAGCTGTACTTCGAGGTGAAGCAAAGATCGATACTAGGCGCCTGACACCTAGAATGTTGTAAGGTGCTCATTGTTCTTTGCCAGTTGGATAACGAGATCGGTGGATGGTCTACTCTGAAAATGTACAGATGATTAGTGTCCGTAAAGAGTGAGAATGTTCTCAGGAAACTTTGGGTGTTGATAAAAGCGATTTCAAGAGATTGCTCTGAAGGATTTTCGGATCGAGAACTACGATGGCCAGTTTCCATAAGCCCACGACCTGGCAGCGCTGTAGAAGAGCACTATCGGTTCGAGGTAAACTTTACAGGTACGAAAGCACAATCAGAGAGGCTCGACCGAGATGCATGCAGAGCATCGAAACCGTTCATTACGCTCTCGTTCGGTATCTGAGATTACTGACAGGTGGATATATACACATATATAGAAGAAGCACAAGTACCACTGAGCCGGATGGGTAGCAAGGTTTACAGACAACAGGCGGATTCGCGCAGTTGCCGAGTGGTGTCCAATAAAACATTCATATAATTTCTAACGCTGAGAGTCTGTTAAGTCCTTGTACATTGTGGGTGTTTAACTATGTCACTTAGATAAACTAACATTGTTCCCACAGTCTGTAGTTTTGACTATAATATATACATGTGGTGTGACGTAGTCGTGTGGTAAGAAGCTTGCTTCGAAACCACATGGTTCCGGGCTCAATCCCACTGTGTGGCACCTTGGGCAAGTGTCTTCTACTATAGACTTGGCCTGACCAAAGCCTTATTTATATATGTATGTATGTATGTATGTATGTATACGTGCGTGCGTGTGTGTGTGTGTGTGTATTTGTGTGAAGGCGCGCATTCCAGTAGTCAGGGTTTTCGCACTCGATCATAATGCTGTGGGTTCAATTCCTAGCCCGGCAAATGCGTTGTGACATTGTGCAACGTACTTCATTTATACACTCTGCTGAAAACGAGCACGGACCGAGTGAGTACTGGTGTGGCTCTTTCTCTTTCTAGCTGTTCCCTATCCTCGTTATAGCACTGGATCAAACGGTGGCAGAGTTAAGAGAGTGTCCGTACCATACCTCCCCGCGATCACATGGGTGCCTAAAACAATTATCGAAAGCATGGTGCTTTTGCTGACAAGTCATACTTATTTACGGGTGATGGCTATGTCATCTATCTATCTATCTATCTATCTATCTATCTATCAGTATGACTGTGTGTTGTGAGTATGTGTAAGTATGTGTGTATTACCCACTCTCTCTTTCTCCCCCCTCTCTCTCTCCCTCTCACACACGCACACACTCTCACACACACATAAATGTATATATATTTATGCATAAATACACACGCACATATATACATGCATACAGACATTCTCTGTTTATTTTCTCTTATTCCTTTCTGCTGAGGAGCATAAGCTCGAAACGTAAAAGACTTCTCCACTTTTTTCCCGAGCGTCAAACTAATACACCTGCTTGTTGTTCATACACCTGTCTTCGTCTTTTGCTTTTCTATAAATTTGAACCATACATACGTACGTACATACATACCTACATCCATATATATATATATATGTGTGTGTGTGTGTGTGTGTGTGTATATACATACGCACATGCTTACATACATGCATATATACACACATACATACACACATAATGCATACACCATCCATCCATCCATACATCCATACATACATACATACATACATACATACATTCACACATACATACAGACTTACATGCATACATACATGCATGCATACATATACGCATCCATCCATCCATACATACATACATACATACATACATATACACGTACATGCACACGTATATAAATGCATATATATATATATATATATATATATATATATATATATATATATATATATATATATA
>NC_068983.1:138327105-138330530 GCF_001194135.2 Octopus bimaculoides | reverse complement strand
GTGTAATAAGGGGACAATATGGGTGGGAACATAACGAGATTCGATTTCAATCAGTTGCAGCTTTTCATTTGATTTATACTGAAATTTGTGAAAATTGCATGGCAAGGGAGTTTCTCTAATTCGATGCAGAACAACTACCTCAGGGGACGTCGTTTTTTAAAAAAAAAAAAACAGTTTTCCTTTTTTTTTTCTGTTCTCTCTTGATATTTGTAGTTTTCGAATAAAAGTACATTGGCAAAAGTTGTGTATCCGCGCACGCACATACACGCAGACACACTTATTAAAGAGGAAGGCCTGTTCAGAACGTCGTTGAAGCGCTCTACCCACTTTTCCAGGATTGCGTTTTTGCCAGTGAGGTGTGTTGTTCCGTTAGCACTGCGCAGTGATGTTCCGGAGGACTGTGGCCTCTAGATAGCTTTCAAGGCATCGTAGAAGCGCTTAGATTTATTACTGTCAGCATACTTTTGTGTTTCATCCACCCCTTAGTGCTGAGTGAAGAATCCGTCATCTCTCAGAGATTTACCCGTACCTTACTTTTGGTGGTGTTGTCGGTCACTTTCTTGGACTCGCTCATGCACAACGATTACCAAATACAAGTCTTTTCAAGTGTTTTTTAAACTAGATTTTTTTTCACAGTTCTATATGAATTCCAGCTAAGAAATGGCACTCTGTCATTTACGACGACGAGGAATCCAGTTGAATCCAATCAACGGAACAGCCTGCTCGTGAAGTTGACGTGAAAGTGGCTGAGTGCTCCACTGACACTTAATGTAGCTCTCAGGGAGATTCAGCGTGACACAGAATGTAACAAGTCTGTCCCTTTGAAATATAGGAACAACTCATTTTTGCCAACTGAGTGGACTCGAGCAACGTGAAATAAAGAGTCTTGCTCAAGGACAGAGCGCGCTGCCAGGATTTGAACTCACGACTTTACGATCGTGCCCCGAATACCCTAGTCTCTAAGTCACGCGCCTTCACTTGAACTCCATAGATTTAGAGATATTACTTTTTGCAGACTGTTTTAAACAGTCATGAAAAAAGTAATATCGCTAAAATCCATCATCGACATACCTTACCCTTTGCCGTCTCAACTTCTGGATGAAGTGATGTTGGCGTGTGTTGTCATCCCTTTGCAGTAAACAAAGACCAATGGGATTGGTGTAGCCCTTGCTTCCGGAATTGACCCTAAGCTTTATATACCACCAGATTGATGTTTATATTTGTTTATTTTAATTCTGTGCTGTGTGTTGAGTATTACATCATAACACGTCTATTTTAAGGGAAAGTCTGTCAAATATGGATGTGTTGTCCACTAATGTTTGCCTCTCCAGTTTTGGTTTTGTGTTGTGATTCTTGTTGTGAGAGAATGGTACACGGGAGAGAGAGAGAGAAAGAGAGAGAGAGAGAGAGAGAGAGAGAGAGAGAGAGAGAGAGAGAGAGAGAGAGAGAGAGAGAGAGAGTTGTAGACGTATCCTCAATGTAGCACTTAAGTATTGATCTTTTCAAGCTTTCATGATTGCAATCGAATTAATAAAACTCATTGATAATCGTAACTTGTTCATGGGTCAGCTTTATCAGGTGATTACGTCCAGGATTCAGTTGTTGAAGAATGCCCAATCGCTTCCATTAAGACATTACAAATAGGTAGCAATTTAGTTGATCGTAAAAACTGGAGGAGGAACGGATCAAAACATACGCCACTGCTCTTTAGATTTTGAATGACACGTCGAAATCGTTGACTATATTCATCTATCAATATATTAATTCATCAGGCGGCGAGCTGGCAGAAACGTTAGAACGCCGGGCGAAATGCTTAGAGGTATTTCGCCTGCCGCTACGTTCCGAGTTCAAATTCCGCCGAGGTCGACTTTGCCTTTCATCCTTTCGTGGTCGATAAATTGACTACCAGTTACGCACTGGGGTCGGTGATAAAATATTATATAATAGTTAACCAATTGAAAAACAATGAAATGATTTCGAACCAGTGTGCGTGTTCATTATTGGCAAAATGGCCCACCATACAACAGAATACGTTTCATGACACGAGTTCACATAAAAAATCTTGCGAACCAAATACAAAAACGGAATATTCTAAGTTCTAGCAAGAGAGAAAGGTGCCGTATTCTGCTGTCTGAAGATCCGAATAACTATCTGACAGCTTCGCTTCATAAAAAAATGTACCAATTCCAGGCAGTATACCAATTCCATCAATTCGGTGATAAGAAAACTCAAATATACGAAATACCAAGCTGGAAAATTAAAACAATATTGTTCTCTCTCACACACGTATAGAATCCACCGTCACAGAAACGCGCGCGCCCACACACATACACACTAGCGCTCTAAAATGCATGAACGCACACTCTCATGCATAAATATACATACACACACACGCGCATGTACCTTCTCTTTCTCTCTCTGATTCCATCTCTCACATGCGTTCTCACTCACATCCATAAACTGGCACTCCATCGGTTCTGACGACGAAGGGTTCCAGTTGATCCAATCAACGGAATAACCTGCTCATGAAAGTGGCTGAGCACTCCACAGACATGCGTAATTTTAACATAGTTCTCGGAGAGATTCAGTGTAACACAGAATGGGACAAGTCTGGCCTATTGAGTTACAAGTACAACTGACTTTTTGCCAGCTGAGTGGACCGTAACTACGTGAAGTAAAATGTTTTGCTCAAGGACAGAGCGCGCCGCCAGGAATCGAACTCAGAACCATACGATCTTGAGCTGAATACTCTTACCACTAGACCACACGCCTTCACCACATCCATATCAATATGAATATTGAAGTATTTCGTCTGTCTTTTCGTTCTGAGTTCAAATTCCGCCGAGATCGACTTTGCCTTTCATGCTTTGGGAGTTGATAAATTAAGTACCAGTTACGTACTGGGGTCGATCTAATCGACTGCCCCCGCCCCTCTCCAAAAATTTCAAGCCTTGGGCCTAGAGTAGAAAAGAATATGAGTATAAAGTTGTAAACAAGGGGACGAGAGACAAACCTGGAGTTAACCAGGGGTAGAAAGGACGATATTGATGATCTCGCGAATAGCGATGAAAGGATTATCTCAAATCTATCTAACTGATCTATCGAACCTTCGATTACATATTACTGGTATAATCATCCACCCTTCAGAGATACAACATAATACGTTTCAACACATAAATTCACAACTATGAAATATATGTGTGTAAAAATAAGCACACATGAATATATATATATATATAGCTAAATCCACAACCTTTTTTGATTCTCTGTCTGTTTATTTCATCGTGTTCCTTTCTGTTGAAGAGCGTAGGCTCGAAACGTAAACGACTTTCTCATTTTCCCGAGGTTCAAATTAATACACCTGCTTGTTTATACACCTGTCTTCGTTTTTGTTTTTCTGTAAATTTCAACTATATATATATATA
>NC_068983.1:138325993-138326591 GCF_001194135.2 Octopus bimaculoides | reverse complement strand
ACACACACACACACACACACACACACACACACATATATATATATATATATATATATATATATACGACGGGTGTCTTTCAGTTTCCATCTACTATATCCACCGATGACCGGCTGGCGGAGAATCTGCCTGGGGCTAAACTTGTGGTAACCATTCAACAGCCTCTTTGATGTGGGGACCGTCTTTACTGTTCAGTATAGTTACTACTCTGATGTCTTCTTGACATTTTACAACTACCTATTTTGCTTGTTGCAAACCAGTGACCAATGGTCACTTTGTTTCCAGTATACTGTTAGCGGTAGCGGACTCTGGCTATCGCTCTGGCTATCGCTCTGGCTATCGCTCTGGCTATCGCTCTGGCATGCAGGTGCTCGCGACTGAGGATGAGCCAAAAAGCTCGAAACTGAGTTAGTCTCGTGATCTAGTTACCTGCAAGAGGGTGGTAGGCGTTCGCTCCCCAGCTAACAATATTTTGCATATAAAGCGTGCAGAGTGTCGCACCGATAACCAACTGGCGGAGAATCTGCCTGGGGTTAAACTTGTAGTAACATTCAACAGCCACTTTGATGTGGCGACTGACTTTGCTGTTTATATATATATA
>NC_068983.1:138324519-138325281 GCF_001194135.2 Octopus bimaculoides | reverse complement strand
TATATATATATATATATATATACATATATACATACAACAATACACACACGCACACACACACACACACACACACACACACACACACACACACACACTCGTATGTGTATATATATAAATGCATACATGCATGTATGTATTTATATATACACATACGAGTGTGTTGTTGTTGTTGTTGTTGTTGCTCTGGTTAACATATTGATCAATTTAAAAATAAATTGACGCCCCATCTTGAACGAACAATTGGAGTACCAATTCACCGAACAGAAGCAGGACATGGCCTCTTGATTCATTGAGGGAAATATTTACAATTGCTACAATAGAGTTGATAAATGTCGCCTTAGTGATCCATGTTTTTGAAACAATATATCATATTGTATGAAGATGTCTAGCTCTCAGCAAATATACGTGGAGACACAACAGCATTCCTATGCTGCTCTTTATAGGCCGAGCCACCCAATTTGAAAGAGATATTTGTGTAGAATTCATTTAAAATTCCACCTGTCTTAGAAAATGACAATGTAGAGACCCTATGAAACGTCAGCATACAGACATGCGTTCATCTCATAAACCTGGCATTCACCGTGCAAAAATGACAATTACGTATTAATAATTAACATGGTAATAACCGAACGGCTATGATATACAGAAACGTGCTGAAAAAAAAAAAGAAAGAAAAGCTACAAAGGAATTAAGGAGATTTAGTTCTTAAAGGAAAGACAATACGCAAGTTAAGAAATGTGACTATTTCCTGATTTGGCGTGA
>NC_068983.1:138323614-138324419 GCF_001194135.2 Octopus bimaculoides | reverse complement strand
GACAGACAGACAGACAGACAGATACATACATACATACATACATACATACTTACATATACACATACATGCATTCAATAAATATATGAACGTATGAATATATATGGCAAAAGGTGATTAAAGATCAATAGAGTGCATATATAAATTATAGTTTGAAACAGAATTAAAATTTACAATATGGTTAGCTGTTATAGAAGAGATATTTATGATATATAAAGAAGATTGGGAGGTACAGAGAATTGAATATATTTGAATACAAAGTTTGCCAACAGAAATATAAATAAAAACAACATGCAAAGCTAAAAGCTTACATGCGGATGTCATATGTTTCACAAGAGAAATTTTATGATGTAAAAAGAAACAAAGTTGCAAATGTTCCTCATAGAGAGGTGGCATTATTCTCAAACATTGTCCAAGAGGAATGTTGAAAATGTTTCTGTTAGACAATAAATTATCATCTCACAAATATCTATAAGCGTACCTGAAGAAACGTAAAAGCACAGACATTTCATTCAGAGCATATGTCCTGAAACAATAGGAAAATATTTCACATAGGAAAGACCTGCATTGATACTGTTTAAGCTGACCTAGTATAGTCCATTAAACTACTGCATAGGATTCTTTCAATGACCTAAGTGAGCTTGAAAACTTTGCTGAGAATTTTTTCTTTCATGTTTAAATGAATATATAAGCCCTTAAAAAACGTCATCTTCAAATTATTTTGTGCTAAGCGGGAGTAAGAATACACATGCATATATGTATACACAAACACACTCACACAGACACAGACACAGATACAGACACACAC
>NC_068983.1:138320427-138323604 GCF_001194135.2 Octopus bimaculoides | reverse complement strand
ATATAAGCCTAACTCTTTGTTTTCGTTGCATGTTTATGGGACCCTTCCATTTTTCTTAGAAGGCTGTGCGGAATATCGGTTTTCTAGATAAGATTCAATATATTTCTAGAAGTAAAATTCCAATACGTAATAACAGATCTAGGGTTAATCTATTTTAATACAAGAGATTTGAATGTAAAAACATAAATATTCTAAAATGTATGTATTATTACTTACCAGCGAATCACAGGTAACTTGAAATGTTTTGTAGAAAATTAAGTAACACTAATTTTCCCTTCTTCATTATTTTAGACGCTCCATTACAAATGTTTACGTACAGATAAGCTTAATAACCTGTTCTTCCAGGGTTTTTTTATTGGTTTACCACGCGAGTATTTTTGTTATAAAGAGGTGTTTATCATTCATAATATGCCCTAATTTTACAGAGGTCATTAAAACAAAACATAAACCGCCAATCGTATATCGGCACTCATAGTAATATGTATGGCTGTGCAATAATCCTATCTGCTTAAGTTTTTCGTAAATTGATCTAGCTTCTTAAAGATCGTAGTTCATATCCTACGTCCCACGCTGCCTGTGTGAAACCACATTGCACATAGTGGACTCGTCTTTAACCTGATACCACTAAGTTTATCGTTGGAGTTACTAGAAGCTGAGTAAATTTAACGAGTCTTTCATTAGTTTCCAGTGTTTGTGGAGAAATCTCTAGTGAGAAACTTTTAGAATATATGAATTCTGCCAGAAAGATTTGTTCTAAATGTGTTGCGCGAAGACTAAACATCGATAATACCCAAAGGAAGCAAAAGTTTATGGAATTCAAAGATTATTTCTTTCTTCTACTCTCTTTCTGTATGTTTGTGTGTGTGTGTGTGTGTGTGTGTGTGTGTGTGCGCGCGCGTGCGTGCGTGTGTGTGTGTACAGACATAAAGAGAGAGAAGACAGGGACTAAGATACTAAAAAAGAACTGGGCACTTTTTTAACACATTCATATGCATACATATACACAGACACAGACACACACATGCACACACACCCATTTGTATGTATATATATATATATATATATATATATATATATATGTATATTATTTATATACATGAGTGTGTAATCGAGTGTGTATATATGTACTTTTACATTATCATTATTTACGTGTACATATTTGTATATGTATATGTGTGTGTATGTATGTATATGTGGGTGTGCTTTTATGTCCACGTGTGTCTGTTTGCTGTATGTATGGGTGTAGGTATATCTACTTTAGTTCTTGATTAATGAAATATACGTAATTATCTTTGGGAATTTATAATTACTTGGCCAGTTACCTACCTATACACTGTTTATGGTTTAATTAATTTGGCACATCAAGTAGACATTTCGAGCACTTAGCTAATTTGCAGAAATAGCACTTAGCTTCATGCAGCTAACGTTTAACTCTTCACTTTGATACAACTTTGATATCGCAAAATTAAATGCATCATTATATATTCATGTATGGACTTTGCATACTAGATTTATATCGATTTCACTGTTTAATTTACTGAAGCAGTTACATTTCATTATCATTGCTGTGAATGTGAACGATAGAGCAACCGATAAAATGCTCAGTGTTTGATTACTTTTACTTGTTGTCGATGAAATAAGTGCCAGTAACATACTGGAGTCGATATATTCAGTTGTACTCATTCCTACAATGTGTGCGCTTGTTCTTGTGCTTGAAAATTAATTTTGCTAATACATCCAAAATAATGAGGACGTGAGAGTAGCTAGAATTTTGAATTAAATCATTTTTAGTATCTTAGGCTTATTCCACTACGTTCTGGGCAATGAAACACTTTGCATTGAGGAGATCCTCATGTGTTTTGGCTTGGGCAACAAAATAAGTATCATTCAAGTACTGGAGCTAACTTCAGGATATTCACGTTTCCTACAGAATTTATATTTCTTGTGCTGTATATAAGTTAAAATTTGCTTCAAGTGCAATACAATTTTATGAAAAATGTCTGCAATTGTTAGAATAGTTAGAATAATCATTGACAATGAGAGGTCAGCTGTTTTAATTAATCATTAGATACAGAGATTTATCAAGGAAATATTTTAACATATTATTTAATTGGTGTCCTCAAACAAGGCATTTATGTATCCCTTGTCTGGCTGATTACTGTTTTGCTTCAGGTCACTCCTATTTGATAAAATTCGATATAGCTTTAAATATCCGGTTTGTCATTAAGCATTGCATCTCCCATGTACCCTTCTCGGTTAAATACGGTTGTATATGAGTCGAGGAAGATTTATTTATGGAGGCGAGTGTGGTTTGATAGTGTTTTAGTTACTTTTATTCCTTTTATATTATAATGACTAGTTTAAATTAAATAAAATTTCTATTTGAATCCTTTATTTTCCCATTGAATATTCACCAATGGAATTCTCTCTCATACTAACATTACGTCTGCAACCACACTTTCTTGAAATTAGAAAATAGCTGTTTAGTTTTTTCGACATTGGTATTTTATTTTATCTTTAATTTTCATTCATCAAGTTTCAGTATTTTATATCTTCCTGCTTTTAAGAGGAAATGTACTTTTCCTTTCTGAAAACGTAGTATGACAATCAGCTAATACGTGATCGCCAATATGTACTAATGTAGTCTGCTAACTGTAGTACATTTTAGAAAAGTAAACGCTCGCGGAAAATAAATTGAATATCTTAAAAAGCTAAGGTGTCAGTAAGTTGTAAGTCAATTATTCTCGTATTATTCTCATAAAAAATTAAATTCTCAACTAGAGAGCAGCTAGACATTAGTTTAATGTACACTGCTTCTTTTGCATACTGCAGTGATAGCAGTATGTTGTTCCAACTTAGAACCAGACACTGTAGAATGCGATTCCGTGAACAATAATTCCGGCACTGTAATTCATCTGACCTATTCTTTTGTATTTTGAGGATTTAGGTATCTGCAAATCCTAATGTCTGTATAAATACATAAATACATACATACATACATACATACATACATACATACATACATACATATATATATATATATATATATATATATATATATGGGAGAATATACAAAAAATAACAACAGACGAGGACAGGTGGTGTAAATAACAAAAGTATATATTAGTATGACGCTCGGGAATACGGAAAGTCTTTGACGTTTCGAGCTACGCTCTT
>NC_068983.1:138317668-138320248 GCF_001194135.2 Octopus bimaculoides | reverse complement strand
ATATATATATATATATATAAAAACAAATAATAAATGAGTATATGCATATATACGTACAGGTATGTGCATACCTACGTCTTCCTGTATATATAGGTGCATATCTGGCTACAGGACATTGCAAACAAAACGTAGACAAGAAAATAGAAACAACCAGCGTACAGAAAACACACAAGCCACATAGAGAACATTTTCCTTCATCAGCTACCCCCGTTTTAACACCGGCGTTTCGAAGATATATATATATATATATGTTGAGAAAAAAGTCGTCAGAATTTTGGGAAAAAATCTTTTTAATTTTTCATCATTATTATTATTATTAGCGCTTTCATTCCTCTCTAGAACTTGTCAAATACAATTTTATGAATGTACAAACAGCTTGTTCATTTATATAAAAAGATGTTTTTGCGGGGTTTTGTTTAGAAGAGAACATTGTTTTTGCTTTTAGGGGTGAGATTCCAAGTCAATGGAGATGGACAGATAGAAATATAGATAGATAGATAGATAGATAGATAGATAGATAGATAGATAGAGAGAGAGAGAGAGAGAGAGAGAGAGATAGACAGGAGATCGATAGGAGTCATTAATAGAGCGTTTTGGAGACTCGCGAAGTACGTCGTGTGAACACATTGATTTTACCTCCGCTTCCTTAAATTATATATCCAACTTTTGTCTAGAATATAAAATGTGAGTTGCAGTTTGCAGAGTTAGGTGGCCAGATGTTAGGGGTGATGTAACCGCAGAAATTTTCTGACAGCCATGACCGGGTTCTCCTGCTTATCTGGTATGGTGCAGAGTCCTGTTGCCAGACATAGAGTCTTCCAGCAGCCACCCTCTTGACCCAGGGCAATACTACCTCCCCTAGGCATTTGATGTAAGCCTCCAGTGTTGAATCTGAGGCCGTGTAGGAATGCAAGCATAGCGTCGCCATCACTAGTGATCACTCCAAACACCATGCTGTTGACTGGATGTTTGATTTTTATCACTCTCAGTAGTATTTTGGGGTCATGGCAAGCCAACCGTTGTTCTGAGTGTTCACCATCTGTTTGTATTGGAGCTTCCAGTGCGAATGTCAGGCAGTACAGAATGTAGTTTCCAAATTTTTGGAAGAGTGATTTGCGTTATGGTGCTGTTTTTCTCTCAGACAGTGCCCAACTGACCTTATAATAACGTGTAGTCGACAAAGTAAAAAATCAAACAATGTGCATGCTCAAAATTAGAAATATATACTGGTGACAAGGCGACAATTTACCCATCGAAGCCTATTTATATATATATATATATATATATATATACACGCACATATTCTTTTAGATTTTTATGTGTTTCAGCCCAAAGGCCGTGGCCATGCTAGGCACCGCCATTGTTATATTTTCAATCGTTTCAATGGCCACTCTTATGTGATTGACTTTTGGTGAAAGAGGGAGTTCGATATCGCAGTCTGCTTTTGAGTTTCTTGCTGTGATGTATTGGGGTAGCGAGAAAGTAATGTCGGTTTTTAGTGTGAAATAAAAGTCATTTTTCATGCAAAGAATGAACTTTAATCAATTATATATTTTCCATTTTCTTCGATGACCTTTTGTCATCTTTCTGGTAACTTCACGATTCCTCACTCATCGAACTTCTGGTCGTTATCAGTCAAAACCTGAAGTAAGTGCAATTTCAGGTCATCATCATTATTGAATGTTTTACCATTCACAGAATTTTACAAGCTCCGAAATAAATGGCAATCTGATGATGCAAGGTCAGGGTTATATGATGAATGTGACATCACTTCCCAACTAATCTCTAATGATTTTTCATGAGTTAGCAAAGACGTGTGTGTTCTAGCGTTGTCACGGTGGAACACGATTCCATTACGATTTGCTAATTCTGGCCGTTTTTCTTTGATTGCTTCCTCCACTTTCATTAGTTGTTGACAGTAAACATCAGAATTTATCGTTTGGTTCCTTGGAGGCAGCTCAAAATGCACAACACCTTTGCAATTCCACCAAATTCACAGCATGACGTTTTTCGATGCAATTCAGCTTTCGATGTAGCTTGTGTTGGTTCATTACCCTTGGACCATGATCGTTATCGATTGATGTTATTGTAGACAATCCATTTTTCATCACTAGTGATGATTCATTCAAAAAATGGTCGATTTCATTGCGTTTCAGATATATATCGCAAATATTGATTTTGATACTACAAAACTTGACTTAAAAAGGATTTAGATAATACTTTCAGGTGGTGTTATTAACTTAGACATGGCCTGGACCAATCCTTGGTCGAAACATATCCAAGTTTGTCTAAGTTTATTTATGTGTGTGTGTGTGTGTGTGTGTAGGTATATATATATATATATATATATATATATATATATCGTTTGGGGATTTGGTTTGCAAGATTCTTTATGTGAGTTTGTGTGTTGAAGCATATTCTGTTGTGATTGGAGAGTGTCATTTTTGTGCCTTATAATTTAACACACTCACCGGTAAAATTTTAAGAAAATAAAAATAAGAAATAAGTGGAAATTTTACCGGTGTGTGTGTTAAATTATAATGCACAAAAAGAAAATGACTCTCCGCAGACCAAACAGTA
>NC_068983.1:138313310-138317504 GCF_001194135.2 Octopus bimaculoides | reverse complement strand
TATATATGAATATTGATTTATCTAACAAATTATAAGCTGTAAGCACACACTGAATATTTCTACATAATCTCTATGTATCCAGTAGAGATAAGTACTACAAATCGAAATATAATTCTACATACTGATATGCACATATGGAACTTGGTTTGTCAGGATACTTAAAAGACATGTATGAACGAAACGTCGTTAAATGACCCCTCTTGAAAGCACTATCCCTTTATTAGTTAATTATGTTCAACTCACACACACACACACACACACACACACACACACACACACACATACACATACAAACACATTCATATACATAAGCACAATATCTTTTTAATGTAGGTACAACAACTTAAGTTTTATGTTCTGACTAAGCTTCTTTCTAGTCTTCTAGCTGTCTGCTGGTATGATACTTTGTTACACTTTCATAGTCATTAAACATTGTACTGAAATGTTTACGCGAAAGCTAAAACATGGTACACTGTTACTCAACTCTGAGTACAGATTTTTGTGTAATCAAAATGTCTTTAATTAATGAATGTGATTAGGTAAGTTCTGTTTTTTAGTCGTTCGTTTATTAATTGATTTTACGCTCTCTATTCACATTTTGGATAAAATATGATCCCAAGGCGGTGAACGTCAGGCAAATGATATTCCTCGCCGCTCGACCTTACTAATACTATGATATTAGTAAGTATATTGATATCTAAAACTTGGTTATTGGTAGTGCTATTGCAAAACGGTATTATAAAATCTGTATGTATGCATGCATACATGTGTGTATGCTTGCATACATCTATGTCCTTTCCTGTTTTTAAGTTTTTGAAATCTTACTATCGAGGAAGAGCTGGTTTCTTGCAAAGCACCATCGTTGGAATGTAGATAACAAAAACAAAGTCACATTTTAAACTAGAGAAAAGATTTGCGTATTTCTATTGTTCCGCTTGCAGATTGTATTTGTAACGCGTCTGTTACTTGGTTTTGTGTGTATGTATATATGTACGTATTCATATATGGATATGTGCATGTGTGTACATTTTATTTATTAACGTTTGACAATTTTCACATGAGAGAAACAAGTATACATTTGCGGTATTCAATCTTTTTCTTTAATCACTATTATATATGTTGTTACAATTAGCATAGAAATCTTTACATAGCTCGTGGTTTCGTCATTCTTATGAATACACAATCTAATTTGAATTGAAACTATCTGAAGAAACACCCAGTATTATCTAAACTATTGTGAAAGGAAATCATTATTATTTCAAATGAAATCCTTATTTAAATAGAATAACAATAAATTGCAATTGAATGTTGAACGATAACGGTAATTTACCCGAATTAAAAAAAGGAACAACAATAGATAAGATATAAAGCTTTCCATTTCCATTAAGTGTAGAATGAAGCAAGATATAGAATGTTAATGACAGGCAATCAGACAATGCAAAATGTGATATTATGAAAAGAAATAAAAAAAAATGTATATCATTGGAAATGAAATAGTGGCCAGTGATATTGTATTATGTATAATTTTGTACATGTTATTAATTTATCTGGAACGTAATGGAAACAAAATTCGTTATGATCATTACAATGTATTTATGAATATGACAGTTTGGTAGAGGATTATGGAAATCCTATGCAATAAATAATTACATTTTTCTTGTTACCTTATACTCATATTGTTGTATTAGATTTATATAATAGTTTATTTTCATTTGCTTAATGACAGCTATATGAAGTCACGTAATTTATTAATTAGAAAACTATAATTATCATTACTATATATTTTGTATGCGATATTCCTTTTACAATGATGCTCAATATTTCTTTTGTATTAATTATTATCCGATAGTAAATTTGCTGAAGCCAAATGAGAATTGAAATAAGGAAAAAATATGTATTACTGATTGCAACGATTAGTTTATGTTCGATGCAGATATATATTAAAATAAAATTCTGAGTGATGATTGGATGTATGCACGTAAAAACTTACATTAAGGAACATAAAATCGAGAGTTTATTTATTATCAATATTTTGTTCACCTAAAAGAGGGAAATATGATATGTGTCGAATTTCAGAGTTTTAGTCTAACATGTTATTAGGGATAGCCCTTTGTATGTCATATTTCATGAGAGATATCCGTCATATGTGTTGCATGGTGTAAGAAATGATCAATTCAATAAATGAAATGAAAATATCTGAAATATCTTTATGAGGTTTTGGTTCACCACCGATTAGTTTGTCTTTATGTTGTGAGTAGAAAAGTATTGGCTGTAGCTCGAAATCACAGAAAACAAATGAGGTAAAATGGTTGAAGGAGTAATGAAAGCCTGTCTCGCACACTCAATTGAACCGTAGTTAATCATCAATCTGCAGTGCTTGCATTATATCCATAAGTAAAATTCAATATTGAAGTTCTTGCAGTTGTTGCTGTGTCGCCCCATATAATCTCTTATCTAGCAGTTACACAGTATCAGTTAAATGACTAACTGCTTTCCACATACCTGTTATTCGTGTTATACCATGACACAACTTAGCAGAGGCCTATAGTACTAGCAACGACAAATAATGCTGAATCGTACGGGAAACCCCATGAAAAAGTAGGAGAGTCTTTAGTATCTGAGATGTAATTCTATGCATTTCTTGTTGATTAATCCAAGTTAACTTTCATTGAGCAAACTTATGGTCAAAAAGACATTCCAGTTATGAGCATCCTGTCTTTTTGAGTATGAAGAACTACCGTAAAGAATACGGTTTTCGATTTTCAAGACAACAGGGTGCTTATTCGTGAGAACTTTTTTGTTGTAGTAACAGTATATAGGCTGCCACAACATAAACGTATAAGTTGTCGAGAAACCGAGAATTGCTGTTCAACTGGCCTCACTTTTGTTTCATATGCGTCTGGATGTTTGGCGACGAGTTTTCATACAGTGTCGTAGATTAAGAGTTTTTTGTTTGCTACAGTTATAAATAATGTACCTCGTATGTCTAAATGGTCTGTCACTTTATGTTTCTTGCTCTATAAATGTTGTGTAGGCGGTGTGAGAGTGTGACCTGTACAATTTCTGATGATGCGTACTTCACAGTTTATTGAAGTTTATGTAGAGAAGTTTTCTATTGATCTCTGGAAAGATGCTCCACGGAATTGCTGAACCTTGGCATACAAGGCTGTCTTGAAAATGCGTGAATGAGCCAAATATCGAAGGCTATCAGAAAAATAATATACAGTGTTAATCTTTAAAAATATATGATACAAAAGAAAACGTGATGATTACGATTTGAATGTCGATTGAACGAGCTGAGTTCATATTAGGCAAATGGTGTTTTAACAATACAGAATGTGATGGCGAACTAAAAGAAATAGGTGAGCTCTAGGCAAAATACCTTGTTATTGCCTATTTGAATTCTGAGTTCAAACCATAAAGTCTCCCTACATTTCATAATAATGGAATCAATAAAATAAGCACCAGTTGTGTAGCAATATTAAGTAAACTGAGACTATGCCATTGCTAAGCAAAAAGCGAAATTCTAGAAATCTTGTGAGTGTGAGAAAAGTGCAACATAAGTTACATAATGATAGATAACAATAAGAATCTTATGTTACTACTTACACAATAATAGAAGAAATAATATAATCAACTAGTATTCATGATATATTGTCACCTCTTTGAAATTTCTTAAACTTCCTGTTCCCATGAATGGATATTTTGGCTTTAAGGATTTGAGGAGAATAATTCTCTAAACTGAGTTACATATCTTCACAACATGGCTACGAAAATTTTGATTATACAGTTTCAGCTACTTAAATCTATGTGAAGGAAACGGGTGATAATTAATTTGTTAAGAAGAGGGCACAGTATAGGAATAATTCAACCTGCAAATCAATGTAGTTTCGGCTTACTGATGTGTATGTGCTTGTGTGTGTGTATGAGTGTATGTGTGTATGAGTGTGTGTGTGTGTGTATGAGTGTGTGTGTGTGTGTGTGTGTGTGTGTGTGTATGTTTGCCCCACCACCAGCTCTTGACTATCGGTGTTGATGTATTTCTGTACCCGTAACTTCGCAAATCGGCAAAGAGACCAATAGAAGAGACCAGGTTAAAAAATATAAATACTGGGGTCAATTTGTTCGACAAAGATTCCCCAAGATAATGTCCCAGTACGGCCGCAGTCTAATGACCGAAGCAAGACTGAATAA
>NC_068983.1:138312283-138313085 GCF_001194135.2 Octopus bimaculoides | reverse complement strand
TGAGACAAGAACGCAAAACATCCAGACAGTTAGGTGATACCAAAATGGTCGACAAAACATGTAGACAGACGATACAAAGAAAACAAGGACGGATCATTCGGAGTTTTCTTTCTTCAGGTGAGTTCCAGATTATCTTTGCAATTTCGGCTGGTTATACTCGATATTGCTCCAATCTGGCCAGTTCGAAGGAAAAACTAAGCTAAGAGCATCAGATTCCTTGTAAGAAAGCAGCGAATGTATACGAAAACAAGGAGGGAAAAAAAACAGAGAAATGTTGCACAAATACAAATGCAAATAACAGGACATAACAACAGGTGTCTTTCGACTAAGGACGAATTAAATTAAGCTGGCGTCTGTGGAAGTAAAGCCTTACGGCAAGGACATGAGATTTGACAGGTACAAGGAGAAACATAGATGTTGCACGGATGGTAGTGGAACCAAGAAAGAAAGGTCAGGTTTGATTGGTCGAACACCGGTCACGTGAGGAGAGAAGAGAGAGAGGTAGTGGCAGAGGAATAGAAAAATTAAGGAGGCGCGAGAAAAAAATGAAAGGGACAGTGTGAAGTGAAAGAGGAGGGAAAGTGAGCATGAAGAGAAGGCCAGGAAATGTGAGAGAAGGAGAACGAAAGAACAAAGAGTGGAATGAACGAAGTAATTGTGACAGGGCTGATAGAAACAAGGAAAGAATGAAAGAATAGAAAGAATAAAGAGTCGTACAAAATTTCGATATATATATGTGTGTGTGTGTGTGTGTGTGTGTGTGTGTGTGTGTGTGTATGTGTATGTGTGTGTGTATATATAT
>NC_068983.1:138310876-138311849 GCF_001194135.2 Octopus bimaculoides | reverse complement strand
CTGCACCATGGGTCCACTCCCTCGCGACTCCACTTGGAACAACGCTATATTTTTAACCTTAATTCATCTTTCCCCTTCGGACTCAACACAGCCCCCTCCTCCTTATGACTCTCTCCTTTACGACTATGCAACACTTTTCTTTATTTTTTATTTTTTATTTTTTTACCCCCCCACTCTCGTCCACTTTACATTATATCCATTATTCTCTTGTTATTACATTCACTACAATTTTCCACAATTTATCTCACCCTTCCTACACGCACACATACCCACACACAAAAAATACACGCACCCATACACACACCTACCCCCAACACACCACACACACGCAACACATATGCATGCACTTACACGCTCAGACTCGCTCACGCACTTATACAAACGCACATACACACGCACACTTGCGCATACACACACACGCTAACAATCACGCAAACATACACACACACACACACACCCAAGCATACACACCCTTGCACACATAACCCATATATACCCCCAGTCACAAATACCTCACATACCTCCCATACACCTAACACACACACCTCCCACACACCTTACATATATACCGCCCACACACATGACAAACATACATGCGCGCCCTCACACACACATATAGACCAACGCACATACATACACACACACCTTACACAGCCCTATACACACACAGACACACACACACACACCCATATATACGCGCACGCCTACATACACAGCCGCATACACATGCACACACATACACACAGGAGTGCACACACAAAATAACACACATACCTGGCACATATCCTTACGCTCTCACACACATACGCACGCACACACACATACACCCACCCACTCACACCTCTCATACACAAACACAAACACACACATACACAACACACATACACATATACACACATGCACACACGCACACACACCTCTCACATACACAATACTCACTCACATACACAACACACACGCACGCACGAAAACA
>NC_068983.1:138310490-138310866 GCF_001194135.2 Octopus bimaculoides | reverse complement strand
ACACACACCTCTCACATACACAATACTCACTCACATACACAACACACACGCACGCACGAAAACATACACAATATACACATACACGCACGCACAAATAATATACACACACGCGCGCACACACGCACACGGAGACACACATACAGACACACATAAACACACACGCGCATACACACACACACACCCGTACCTAACACTCACAATCCCACACACACACGAACATCCACACACATACACACACACACGCACACACCCACATACACACACAAACCGCCCGCTGACCTTCCACTTACCATTGTCCATAAGCATCCACTAACTATTCCTGCTACTAATTCCTTTCACTACGTCACACACACACACACACACACACACACACACA
>NC_068983.1:138299313-138304695 GCF_001194135.2 Octopus bimaculoides | reverse complement strand
TGTGTGTGTGTGTGTGTGAAAATATACAAATATATATATATATATATATATATATATATATATACATATATATACGTGTGTGTATGCGTGTACGTCCACACAGACAGTCACTAGAGCAAACGGTCTAATACAACTGGACACAGAAGTAACATCTGTTCCACTGAAGAGAGCCATTTACACCAAGATCAATAACACTGAATGTCTATCTGAAATTGGAAATACTTTCACACAAATTAGATGGAAATTAGGAAATAACAGTATGAGCAACAAGATAAAGTCATATAGACGGATAGACGGACAAATAGATAGATCAATATATAAACAGATGGTCAGATTGACAGCAAGACAGATAGATAGATAGATAGATAGATAGATAGATAGATAGATAGATAGATAGATAGATAGGTAGCAGAATGCTGTATACTATACTGAAATGATGGAAAACAGTGATATGCACACTAAAATATATGCGTGTCTGTGAATTTATATATCTATATATATATATATATATATATATATATATATATATATATATACACATAATGCTTATTTCTAGATTTATTGATGCAATGTCTTTATAGCCAGTGACTACGTCCTTAAAAGTGAGACAACCGTCGTTATTTGTCCATTTCCGAAATAAATCTCTGGAAGTGATACACAAATCAAATTTATATTTAACCAAGATAATGTTAGTGAGTTTACATTAATGTATACACTTTCATAGGCTTCAATTATTCTTGTTTGGTTAATGTTCCTCTTATCAAGAACTTAATCATGTCAACATGGCAGATGTATCGAAAGGACTTGCTGGCATTTTTGATTTATTGAACACCGATTCTGGTTAATGCTTAATTTGGCAGGCACCGTGTATATCTGTCTATCTTACAGTTGAGCACCATCAATATGAAATGATGGATTTATAATTAATGATAGGCATCATTTGAGAATTTCACAGGAAAGTTTCATAGATCAAGTTATTTAATGTAAACCTTGATACACTTTGATTCTCAACCATATTGAAATGATTGAGAATTCCAGTAAACGGAAGTATATGTTTAATCTTGCAACATAGTTTCGATCTTCAGCAGAATTATAGTACTGGAATCAAAATGGATAAGAAATATTTGTATGCCTTCACTGGAAAACACTTCTCCCAACGCCGTATAAGTGTGATTGATAGAAGGATAACAAAGTTAGAAGAGATTGATTTCGCAAGATCTCAAAATGACCTGCTGCAATTCGACAAGTGAAAGAGATTGCAGTTCGTACGTCATACGAGAGCATCTTTTACTTTTTATAATAAGCGTGATTATAGGTAGAGCCTCACAGTTTGTGAAGGTGAGTAATATTTCTAGGTTTTGTGCGTGGCTTTCTGTTCCTATTCTGCTGGGATATTCTAAGGCGGCGTTTTTCATGCGGGGTTCCGAAAAACAAACCGTTTCTTTGAAAACTTCTTGGGTTTTGCGAGATAAAATTATTTAAAAATCATAAAAATTTCTTTTAATTATAAGTTGTATTAACTATTTTGGAAAGGAAAATTTTATCAAGTTTTACATGTGTGTGTGTTTGTGTGCGTGCGTAAGTGTGTGTGTGTGTGCATGTGTATGTATGTGTGTGTATGTGTGCGTGTGTGTGTACGCGCGCGCGTGCGTGTGTGTGTGTGCATTCTTCTCTAACGCAATTTTTGCTTATTTTAATGATTAAAATTTGGAATAATAGTAGTCTGTAAAATAGTGAGATTGGTTCCGCAATTTTAGGAAAATCGTATAAAAGTAACGTGACAATATAACCTTAGGGAAAATGAGTGTAAGAGATATGAAAAGGGAACTTTTGTTGTTTCTCTACCGGAGCGTGGAGAATTGTAATGTATTGTTTTTCTTTTAACGATGGAGCAGAGATCCTTTAAGTGCAGTAATGGCGGTTGTTTGGAAAGGGCTACGTCAGAGAATGAGAAAGAAATAAGTGTAGTTATAATGTTAGTGTGTATGTATATACACTCCTCTAATTTCATTTTTAAAATGTTTACTTAGCATACCTCCCTAAATATATCAAGTTTACAGAATCCTCCAGCCAAGCACTTCTCAAGCATGATAGCTCCACAATCAATACTTCCAGGATTAAACTTCGAAATTTTCTGTCCATTATACACACACACACACACACATGTATTCTGTTTGCATGCAAGAATGTTATTGTGTGTGTTATTCTGTTATTTTAATTTACGTATGTGTGCATATGCATATCTTTCTCCAACGTTTTAATTCAGTTCCATTAATGGCTTTTAATTGTGATTTCCTAATTAACCATATCCTCTCAGGTTTAGTGAAGCCAAGCTTCTCAAGAATGTTGGTGAGGCAGATACTTCCAGAAACATGTGCACCGATAATCACAGGTATAAATCTAAAATTACAGTTTGCCTATAGTTTTCTCATTCGTTTGACATACACGTTTTATTTCTTTTACCAATACCAGTTTATTAATATTTGCTGAACAACAGATTTTTAGTGATGTGCACACACTTCTGTTCCAGGCCATTATGTCTGATCTAATGTGTCGACATTTTACAAAAGAACATTCAACTAGCATTCTTTCTTATTATTGTTGAGTATGATCTCCACATTATTCTAAGCTCTATGTATGCATACACGCATACACATGTACATATGTGTATATATATATATATATATATATCAAAATCAGGATATTGAACTTAAAAAGCGGAACATAATCCTTTTTTTATAACTTTCCGGAAATTAGGGATTCGAGAACATGGTGTGTTCTTGATCCAGAAGCGAGGATAGTCAACTGGATAAAATCTTGAAACTTTCTCAAAATCGGATTGTATATCAGTCCAGGAATTGCTTACTAATATCATCAAAAAGGATTCTTGTAACTTTATTACATTTGTCTATTAGATAAGCAATATTAGAATTATATTAACTCAGATCGGTAGCCGAAACAATTTGTGGTATTGCATAAATTCGATCAATCCATTAAAAAAGTATCAAATATTTATTCTTAGAAAGCTAGTTTGCTTATGTATGCAATTGTATTTGTGCTGAGTGTTCATTTTGATTGCATAATTGCCAAAATAACGTATAATTAATGAAATGGGACTTAATAAATTTACTGACTTCATTACAAGCTGTAATTCAAAATGCAATGGTTTACGATGTAGGATGTTGCCTGTAAATTATACAGTAAATCGGAAATGAAGGGGACATTTTTTCTCAAATGTGCAATAAAGCTTCGATATTTGCCTGTCATAGCAACTGCACCAGCAGTTGCACAGGCAGAAGAATTGATTTTTTTTAAATCCAGAAAATCATTTACAATTATATATATTGGAAAACCTATGCGATCTTTTGTCAGTAATAGCGCAAATAACTATTCGCAATATTACCCATGCTGAATATAATTCATACATAGCAGTAGTAGCACCTCATTACTCGACAGAGGACTTCATCCGTTCGCTGAGCAATCTATTTACGTTGTTTATACATCGCCTAACGCTATCATTACTGAGTGAAATATGAGCGATTATATCCTTAGGCATATTTTCCGAAATAACAGACCGTATTTCTGAAAGAATCAGAGTGACTAATGATTCACCTATGCTATGGGATTTTCTCATCTTCCTATTATGCTGCAATTTTGATAACTAACCATCCTCAAATGTTTCTGATTTCTTAAAGATATGTTAGATAATTTCTGATGTTTCTGAATTTTTATTTCCGAATCCTTTGAACATTGTTGTACATTGTACGCATATGATCTTTCAACGGGAATGGTTCTGTTGTTTGATTGAAAAAGACGTGCTGGGTAAACACACAGGATGTAATATGGGTATTGAACAAGCCCATATTAAGGAATGTCTTGTTGAGGAATACCATTCTAGAGGTAATTTCTTCACATAATATATATCGCTCAACAAATTTGATTACTATCCTTGTTGTACACAAATATATATCGTGCATAATAGATTAGCTATGCATGCAGACAGTGAGTATCATTTAACTCCCCAGTAAAACTATCATATACTAAATTTCATATTGTCTTTGCTTTCGTATTATTTAGAATAATGGAAAATTTCATCTCTTTTCTGTAGAATAAGTAATTATTCTTATTAGTTAATGCAAATAGAAATGAAATTTCGAAATCAGTTAAAGCCTTCTATTTTCCATTGTATTTACGAAAAGATTGCTTTTTCGCAGCTTTCATCATTCATATTTATCTTCAATATAAAGTTTTCTATAGATCTATACCATAAGAAGAGGAACCTTTTAAAATACAAATCTGTCTTTTTTTTTTTTTTTTTTTTGCTTACAATTAGTAATATTTGTTTACTTTATCACAGTTCAACCTTTATCAAGTGATATACAAATTCACAAGGTTACTTTCCTGGTTTAGAACACGTTTCCATGAATAGAGCACAGTTGTTATAGCTTAATTTCCGTTGTCATCTGTAGTCAAAAACCTAACATTTTCAGGAAGTGTTTCTAAATTCAGAGACCGAAAGGATATGGTGAGAATATGGTGAGAATATGGTACCTGGGGGACGAGATTGTGCTTTCCTACAATTTCACTGATAAGGAGAAACCTGTGTTTTGTTTCTCGCTTCATACTGCTTTTAAACATATCAAAATATTCAATTTAAACAATGAATCGATCGTCTGATTACGTTGAAAATGTTATAGATTAGCAATGCGCTTCTAATCTAAAATGACGTTTAGCTTCATCTTTGAGCAAAGCCAACGTCGTTTTATCGCTGCACACGGAGCGATGCCTGCCTTTTCGTTTCGACATCGTAACCGTACACCCACTTTCGTCCATTCCTATGACACTTTTCGGCGATCATGATGTGAATATTTGGACAGCTCCTGATAAATTGTGACTCGATTCTATTTTTGTTCATCTGCCAGATGCATTGGTTTGTCCTGCACCAAAATGCTTCTCCAATTTACTAATACCTACACCTTCGGAATTTTCACAGATATTTACGTGACAAATCCTTCAGTTAACAACACGTACTATCAAAATACGATCGAGTTCCATCCTTATAGAACTTCGTCCAGATTTGGAATTTGTTTGTAGTAGGTGCCTTTCCCGATTTGTAAAGCTGCACAAATCATGACGTGGCATACAACTCGCACAAGTCTCTGATATATATCTTACAATATTACAAAAAGGTCTTCGTAAAATGTTTCCTTAATCTGCAACAGAATTTCATAGAAGCACGTTGCTATTCTAAATTGTTGCATTTTCCTCTGGCGGTGCTTCACCAAGTGCGCTAATTGTATATTCACAATACCACGTTGATAATGTCTAAATGAATGTTGGTTCTGTTTTTATTTGACAGACAGCGTACATATATATGTATAT
>NC_068983.1:138296849-138298923 GCF_001194135.2 Octopus bimaculoides | reverse complement strand
TATATATATATATATATATATATATATATATATATATATATATATATATTCTACAAGAGGAATTGCGCAAGATTCCATTAAGTAAACATCTGGAAATATGCAGCGACGGGACGATCTGCAATACCGAACTGGAACTACATTTCATTAAAAAAATTCTCTCCAAAATTAAATGTTTGGAAGGTGAAACAGTACATTTTGTATTCTAAATATAACCCAATGAGGAGGAAAAAATAGAGGAAAAAAGAAAAGACGCGAAAAAAGGAGAAAAGGAAGAAAAGGGAAAAGCAAGAAGGGAAGAAGAAGAGAAAGAAGAAGAAAAGAAGAAAAACAAGAAGAAGAAGAAGAAGAAGAAGAAGGGAAAAGGAGAGAAAAAAAGCAAAAGGACTTTTAGTGATGACCAGACCTCAGCTGTTTTTTTCTTCTTGATAATGTCACTATCCTTTCAATACAATGCTAAACGACTAAGTGAATAAATGAATGGTGATTAGGAAGAGGGATGCTCCTTCCCCTCCTCTCTCTCCCCATCTCTCTATCTATCTATCTATATCTATATATATATATATATCTGACTATCTATCTATTTATCTATCTATCTATCAACTTATCTACCTACCTATCTTTCTATATATCTATCTTCGCTGTTATGAAAAACAAAAACCGATATTCACATCTAAACAAAACCCAAAAATACATCTGTTTTATAAAAATGAACAAGATGTTTGTACATTCACAAGATTCCATTTGACAATATATATATTACAGATGTGTAAGGCCAGTTTATGGGATTACCTCAGGTACCTGTCCATAAACGGTTTAGCTTTATGGTGTACCGTTAAATCCTAAAACCTTTTGGCCCAAGACCACTTAAAAATGTGAAAGAGGAAACGCCTCACTACTCAAACGTAGCAATAGGAATTATCCGGGTGTGCCGCCATCTTGTGGGCTCCAAAAAGCTAACAGGATCCTCTTAAAGTGTAAACATTGCCCGAAAATCTCCGTTCTGGAGTTAAAGATGTTCCCTGGTTTGTAGGAGTCCTTTAGGATTCTCGCCCGCTCAGCTATGTAGAAATATTCAGAAATATTTCAAGATTTCTTGCCAATAAAGAAAGAGTCGGTTTCTAACCTAGATCCAAGGCTCTTTCATTGCAATGTATGTATGTATATATGTATGTATGTGTGTGTAGATATATACGTATGTATACACTTATTTCTACATTTTGATCAGTACGTAGTTTTATTTACGTATATGCATATAAATGTATGCATATATGTATATGTATACAGTTCTATATTTAAGAGATGAGGGATTATGTACATTATTTAAAATATTTACATTATCTATATTTGTCCTCATCTTGGGGAAATTTCGAACCTGAGTTCTCATTATTATCATTATTGTTCACGTCACTGCCTGGAATCAAACTTGGAATCTTAGGGTTAGTAGCCCGCGCATTTAACCACTACGCCATATGCCCGTAGGCAATTATGTGTGTGTGCATGTATATGTATATGTATATATAAACATATTGTTATCAAAAATAACCTTAAGAGATTTTTAGATCTTTCAATATGCGTGTGTGTGCATTGAAAATCCCTTAAGTTTGTATTTTATAACAAAATGTTATAGCTATTGCGTAAATAGACACTATCCGCACTGATTGCACAGAGGGCTTCTACGCGGAATATATATGTAAGTGTGTCTACTTGTCCTTTTGTGTGTATGTGTGTGTGAGTGTGTGTGAACATTCAGGCACTGTTCAAGTACTAGGAATAGGTTGAGGAAAATATAATCATTCATTTGTACTTTTACACCCAATTCTGTAACTAAATGTCAAACCTAGATGTTGAAAGTCAATATTTTCTAATTATATTTTATAAGTTAACCTTCAAGTTGACTACGTTCTCAAGTAGAAACGATCGTGAATATCTTGAAGTTGACCTAAATTTCGTATACACAACACATATCTCTCCATGAACACACCCACACTCACACATATATCTATATATGCGTGTGTGCGCTCACTCCCCGTTCCATATATATATATATATATATATATATATATATATATATATA
>NC_068983.1:138292928-138296334 GCF_001194135.2 Octopus bimaculoides | reverse complement strand
ATATATATATATATATATATATATATATATAGGGTTGTTTGTTGATATTGTAACCTCTGTCGTTTTTAGGTGACATTTCAATGAAGACAGCGTTTGTTTTATTTTATTAATTGATAGATACCATACAGAGAGTATGACTTGAGAAACATCTATTTGCATAATAACACCTCTCTGCATTAAAGATAGTGTTAAATTATGAATTATAATGTGTGAGGTTTACAGAAATAGCAGGTATTGTTAAAAACACAGCTCCAGTTCGTTCTCATTTTCTTTTTCCTTGGACACTAGGGTTAAAGTTTGTAATAATCTTATTTTGCAACGCCGACAACTTATATAAATGGGAGAATTCCATTGATAGCCCCTCTTCCTCAGATGGAAACAATGTGTGCATGTGTTGTGTGAGAAAGTATTTCGGTATTTGTACAAATACCAAGAAATTATGAGTGGTTGTCACTGCTCTCAATGCACTTGACATTTAGTGTTGACAGGAACGCAACAATACCAAATATGCTTTCATATTTATGTGAGGAGAGAGAATTATATCGTCAGATATTCTGTGTACGTGCGTATATGTGAGTGTATGTATGTGAGCGGGTGGTATGTGTAATGGTCCAAAGGGCTGAATGCCAATCCAATCACTTGATTTCATGGTATCACAAGAACCATCACTGACATCCGTGCAACAATTCCATTAGCAGCGAAAAGAGAGAGATGGAAATGCGTTATTATGAAACGCACACATTTCTTAGTATTCACACAAATTCAAATACAACTTCAGACTCGCACTCACATGAATATATCTACTGTGATAATTTAAATTGCGTGTACACATATCATGACATGCTCACACACATATTGTTATAGAAAAACATATACAGACGTAGCCGCTCACGCTCTCAACACATTGTCTGTCATACGCATACATACACACATACACACAAATACATACTCCCACATACAAAACTAAACATTCAAGCCTGGATAAGCATAATTCGAAATACTCGACTCCACACAACCTCACACCATCCACTTCACATGCACAGTCTATCATATGCACGGTCTGTTATATGCACGCTCCTTCATGGACACGAACCCTAACTAATGTCCACAAAAGTTATGCATGCAACAGCATATGCATAAATGTTAGAAGTCTGATGTTCCACCGACTGAGCATTGCGGAAGAGTTCGAAGAGGGAAGCATCAAAGTAGCCCCTCGTTTTGCTCAAATATAATAGTCATACCTCCTTAAACAAACACATTATTGTCATTACAAAAGGGACAATTGGTTTTATATCTCCCATTTAAATAATTATCAATATTGGTTATAATCAAAAGATGCCAACAATGGCCTGATCCCAGAAGCAGTTCAGAGTCGGATTAAATGTCTGTCAGTGTTTACAGATGTTTCCATTTCAAATACTAAGTGATTTTGTGAATATGTGCGCGTACGCCTGTGAGGCGTGAATGTGTTTGTGTGTATAGATAGCAATTCTCTTCTGCCGTCTATTTAGTTAACGTTGAACACGGGTCTTAGCGTCATGGATTTGTAGTTTAAGATATTCCCTTTGCAGCCACAAAGTTACGGAATCAATTTCACTTCGCAATTGGGAATATGTTTCTTGTAATAGTCTCGGGTTCTTTATTAGACGGAAATACTGTGACAAGATTTCATATCTACGAGTGTCCACGCGCGCGCACAAACACACACACACTCATTAAGCATATGTGTGTGCGTGTGTGTATAATTGTGTGTGCGTGTGTGTATAATTGTGTGTGCGTGTGTGTATATGTGTGTGTGCGTGTGTGTATATGTGTGTGTGCGTGTGTGTATATGTGTGTGTGCGTGTGTGTGTGTGTGTAGATGCATGGCTTAGTGTTTAGGGTGTTTGCACTCATGATTTTAAGATAGGTTTCGATTCCTAGATCGGGCGATGTGTTGTGTTCTTGAGCAAAACAGTACATTCTACATTGCTCTAGTCCACATAAGTCGTAAAAATGTGTAATCCTGCGAGAGAACGGTGCTCCGTCATGGAGGAATATATACGTCACACAATTCGGAAAACTGGCCTTACCAGCCTATGACTCAAGAAGGACCTTTGATCGTTTTTTTAAATATATAAACACACACACACACACACAAATGTACATACGCGCGCATATATATGTATGCACATATATGTGTGTAAACACCTTCTCATCTATATTTTCCCCTCTCCTTGCCTCTTTAATTCTTGTGCCTGTATAAAGACATTCCTTACTCTACTTTCAACAGTCTTTCTTATTTTCAAAGCTCTTCTTTGACTTATGCATAATGATCATAATTAATCTCTTTTGTTTTTCTCATTACTTTTAATCATCTTCCTAAGCTTTCAATTATTCGCTAATTCTTTATTCTTTTTATCGCTGTATCTATTAGTAACTTAACGGCTAAACCATGAGAAGCTTGAAACCTTATTTATTACAGAGTTCCCCTGCCTCCAGTGTTTTCTATTTGTCTACAATTAATCCAGTATTTCCTGTTCTTCATTTAACATTAATATATTAGTTTCCTCACCATCCGTCTATTTGTTGACCAATTACAATTTAGATATAAATTGTTGCAATTTTTTTTTTTTTTTCAAATATAAGCATTTTCCCCATAAACCAATACCTACTTCCTTCACTTTAATAATTTATTAATTTTAAAATTTTAATAGCGAGATTGTCTTTACATTTTTCATTTGTTAATATATTTAGATTTATTCCTTCTCCACATCCTAAATCAGATAGCAATATCACCATTCTTATATTTTATACTTACACTGAAAAGCCTTTAAATATACCTTGTGCATTACTATCATATTCTTTATGCCTTCAATATTATTTAAAGTTTATTTCCAATTATCCATTTTTTAAAAAATTCTTATCATAGTTTCCCATTTGACTCTCAAGCGTGTTTATAATATTAATTTTACATTGCTTTCTTTTATAAATGTTCGGCTTATCCTATATCTTACTGCATTATGTAGGTTATTTTTGCGTTCACAACTCAACTATTTCTACAGTCTTCATATCATTTCCTAGGAGTTTCAGTTACAAACACCAATAGGTAATTACATTATGTTAAGGTTACCACTGTGTCATTCACATGCTTTAGTTGCTTACATTCACTTCTCCGGAGTCTATTTATTTATTCATTGATATATATATTCATGTGACATATTCCCCAACTTTAGGTAAATACTATATTTCGTAACTTTTGCTTTCAGTGTGTAAGTGTTTACATATAGTTGTATAGACATATGTGCGTGTTTGCATTTATCTCAGCACATCGCATCCTATATGTTTGCATCTTATATCGTTTTTTGTATCTTCTTTCCCTCTCTCTCTCTCTCTCTCTCTCTCTCCCTATATATATATATATATA
>NC_068983.1:138290729-138292918 GCF_001194135.2 Octopus bimaculoides | reverse complement strand
CTCTGGTAACGTGTATGACATCAACATATTTTTTTATAATACATACATACATACATACATACATACATACAAAAATGCCCTGTTGCTGATGTTGAAATTCCTATAAAAAAAGCCTTGGATCTAGGTTAAAAGCCGACTTTTTCTCTATTGGCAAGAAATCTCAGAATAAAACCGAATAATGACATACATAGATGGGATGATACTGATAGATAGATAGATAGATAGATAGATAGATAGATAGATAGATAGATAGATAGATAGATAGATAGATAGTAGATAGATAGATAGAGTGAGAGAGATCAGTTGTGTGTGTGTTTGCATATCTTTAGCGTTAAATAAATGACATTATCAAGAATACAACGCAACCATACAACCATTTTAGTTAAGAACCATTTGCTTAAAACTCTTAGCACAAGTTTAATATTTCATTAGAGGCATACTTACAAATTGTCCATATCCAGCTTTATCAGAAACAATCAAGTATTAGCAACTGTAATGTTTAAAGTGGATGCTATATTTACATTTCTTTTTCTGTTACTTCACTATTATCACTTCGTTGTACCTTCGATTTATAGTTCTGAACTTTAGTAGTTTTCAAAAAATATCATTAGCTAAGATTTTGAATTCTTTTTTCTACAACCCTTTTAGTATATTATCTGAATATATCACTGGTTTTCTTTTTATACTATTTTCTTAATAGAGTAATCTTTCTTTATTATGTTGTTATAACAAAAAATAGTTATGGCAATATACTAATCTATTTTATCATTTTACCAAATTTTCTTATATGTACAGGATTGCAATAAAACGCCATTCATTTTTTTTATATATAGTAATAACAAAAAATGTTTAAGGTGTTTATGTGAAATAATTTGTTTTCTGCACTGTTGTTGCTCCGTCTAGAAATTTAATAAATATACATATACTTTAACGTTTTTCAGAGAAACTTTGAAATAATTAATAAACAAAAACTTCTTTCATATCATTCCAGACATTTAATAGATTTATTTCTCTCCAAGAATATATATGAACACATACATACATACACACATACATACACAAGTGTATGTATGTATGTGTTTGTGTGAAAGTGTGTGTGCGTGCGCGCGTGCGTTTACGTGTAACAGCCGTTGACTGAATGCTCTCAGAATCACAGAGAGTACTCTGGAAGCCGCCACAACGCAGAACTGAGATACTATAGCATTTATCTCATCTCGGAGAAGGCTGATTGCAATGATGTTGTCTTTGAAAAAGAAAAGAGAACTTTTCAGCGACGTTCTCCGACAAACTAGCATTACTATATATAAAAAAAATGAATGGTGTTTTATTGCAATCCTGTACAGCCTCGTCTCCACAACACAGTTTCACTTATAATAGACATAACTCGCGCATATTAATGGCCCGCAAAACAAGTGTAACTTTTCCTTTAGCCTAGCAGGATATGTTATCCATAAAGTGTCAATTACACTGACGAACTATGTTAACAAGCAAAACATGCACCGGTATAAAATTTAGGATATCCGTATTCAAAGAAATCGTTGCACACTATAATAGTGCTTCATTTAGCCACATGCAAGACCCCACAAAACAGTAATTACAAAAATGATGTTACAGATATTGGTTTCAAATTTCGGCACAAGCGCTTGGTCGATTACATCGACTCCAGTACTCGACAGGTAGTTATTTTATCAACACCTGAAAAGATGAAAAGCTGAGTCAACTCCGCGATATTTGAACTCAGAACGTAGCAGATCTGCGTATTGCTTCTGTTTGGAATACCTTAGTTGATTGCGATGAAACAATGGGAAGAAGTGCACTTCTGTCAATGTTAGCATATGCTTTCGGGACAACCCACACGTACATCTGGCTACGGCCATGCTAGAGTAAGACCCTGAAGAATTTTTAGTCGGATGAATCGGCCCCGATATTTGTATTTATTTAACCCGGATATTTATTCCATCAGTCTTTATCGCCGGTTGTCAAGCGTTAGTGGGGGACAAACTCAAGCACAAACACACACACACACAAAGATATATATATATACGCATATATATATATATATATATATATATATATATATATATATATTAATAAATTATAGGGTAGTAAAAAAATTTTAGAAATTTTATTTACCACCAGTGGTCTAGCGAGAGTAAAAAAACAGTCAATAGACTATGTATTATTCATTT
>NC_068983.1:138287745-138289462 GCF_001194135.2 Octopus bimaculoides | reverse complement strand
GGCGTGGGCTCCCACCCCGGCATCCGAAACTTGGAGTTTTATCATGGCTACCGAATAAGTGTCACATATATATAAATATATATATATAGGGTGCGATGAATATATTGTCCTCTAAATTACACAAAAATGAAAATAACACTGATATCTCATTTTAACAGATATATTTCCAAAAACTGCATAAAGGTATCTTGAAATGGTAAGGAGTAAATTAATTCAATTAAATTGCCATTGGCTTCAACCACGGCCTCCAGACGATTTCGGGATCTCCCACATCTCTAGTGGACGGTCTCCTTGTTTAAGTTGGTGAATGCTACCATAATCCTTGCCCTCAGTTCATCTTCGGTGTTACAAGGAGTTTTGCTACTCTCTCATTCAACTGCGCCCACACATAATAATCAAGGAGGTTGCAGGTTGGAAAATTAGGGGAGATGTAGTCGCAGAAATTGTATGACAGCCACGACTGGGTTCTCCCGTTTGTCCGGTATGGTGTCAGACATAGAGATTTCCAGCAGCCACCCTCTTGAACCATGACAACACAACTCCGCCAGGCACGTAATGTAGGCCTCCGTGTTGAGTCTCAGGCCGTATGAGAAGATGAATGGAGGCATAACTTCGCCATCACTAGTAATCACTCCAAACACCATGCTGTTGACTGGATGTTTGATTTTTATCACTCTCGGTACATTTTGGTGGGACACGGCAAACCAACGGTTGTTTTGTGGGTTCAGCATCAGTTTGTATTGGAGCTTCCAGCGCGAATGTCCAGCACTACAGCATGCCGTTGCCTATTTCCTGGCAGAGTGAATCGCTTCATGGTGCATTTTTTCTCAAAGACGGAGCCCATCTGACCCAAATATAGTGTATAGTCGACAAACTCAACAACATTTATCCATCACACTGTGTATATATATATATATATATATATATATATATATATATATAACGAGACTTCTTTCAGTTTCCCTCCACCAAATCCACTCAGAAGGACTTGGTCCGCACAAAGCTATAGTGAAAGGCATATCATAAAGGTATCACGAAGTAGAACTGAACACAGAATGACGTGAAAGTAAGTTTCTTACTACACAACCACCCTAGGCTTCTGTTGAAATATTTCTCACCTTTTGACATTATATATTTATAACACTTCCTCAAGACGAACGCCGTAACTGAGAAAGATTTCAGCAGTATCAATTATTTAAGTTTGATGTACTGATTATCAGTACTTATAGATAGATTCAAGGCGACGAGCTGACAGAATTGTTAGCACGCCGGGCAAATGCGTTGCGGCATTTTGTCCGTCTTTACAGTCTGATTTCAAAATACTGCCGAAGACGAATTTGCCTTTCAACCTTACGCAGTCGATAAAATAAGTATCAGTTGAGCATAGGGATCATTGTAATTGACTTAAACCCTCCCACGAACTAGCCAAAAATTGAAACAAATATCTATAGATAGATAGTCATAAGTGCAATTTAAGTACTTAGGTATTATATCTACAGGGTGGCCCAAAAGTGGGTTTACAGTTATCAGGTAGGCATTTTAAATTTGTTTTAAAACATTTTATTACATTTAAATTTCTATCTTACAAACTAAGGGGACATGACAAAATCAAATTAGCAAAGAATAATGGTTTCATATCATATCTAAACTGTTAATAAAGGAATGCGAAAGAGATAGTTGAATAACTGTAAATCTACTTTGGGCCACCCTGTGTGTG
>NC_068983.1:138287109-138287581 GCF_001194135.2 Octopus bimaculoides | reverse complement strand
TGTGTGTGTGTGTGTGTGTGTGTGTGTGTGTGTGTGTGTGTGTTTGCGCAGGAGTGGCTGGGTGGTAAGAAGCTTGCTTCCCAACCACATGGTTCCGCGTTCAGTCCCACTGCGTGGCACCTTCGGCAAGTGTCTACTACTATAGCCTCGGGCTATCCATGTGAGTGCATTTGTATGTACGTATTTGTTATTTGTGTTTGTTTGTCCCACACACACACACACACCACCACCACCATCGCTTGAAAACCGAAGATGGTGTGTTTATGTCCCCGTCACTCAGCGGTTCGGCCAAAAGAGACACAAAGAATAAGTACAAGGCTTACAAAGAATAAATTCTGGGGTCGATTTTTTTCGACTAAAGGTAGTGCTCCAGCTTGGCTGCAGCTAACTGACTGAAACAAGTAAAAAAATAAATGTAAAAGAATTTATAAGCACATATATGCTATATATATATATATATATATATATATAT
>NC_068983.1:138274099-138282566 GCF_001194135.2 Octopus bimaculoides | reverse complement strand
ATATATATATATATATATATATATATATACGTTTGTGTGTGTGTATTTGTGTGTATGTCTTTGTGTCGGTGTTTGTCCCCTTACCACCGCTTGACAAACGGTATTGGTGTGTTTATCTCCCCGTAACTTAATGGTTCGGCAAAAGAACAAGTACCATATTTACAAAAATACTGGTGTCGATTCATTCGAGTAAAACTTCCTGAAGGCGGTGCCCCAGCATGGCCGTAGCCTGATAACTGAAACAAGTGAAGGATAAAGAGAATAGACATATATACTTAAATAGACATTATATATAAATAGTTGTTATAATGTTAAACTGTCTTACCTCCAAATTTGGCCAAATGCGTTTTCTTTCTGTATTTTTGCTTGCAAAAACCGGTTCCTTTGGTCTAAGTATCGTATCTCCAGCTGATTCAGGTGCCATGATACTAAACACTGTCAAAGTGTACTATAACGGTTTGGCTATGGAATGCTGAAACTACTTTTTTGTCTTCCAAAAATGCACCATTTGGACTTACTACGCTTTTGCATAATAGCAACGAAATATTAGGATGGTGCATAATTATTGCGGCTTTTTTCAATAAATTTTATTCAACAAAAACAATAACAACATTGAACAAAAACATCTTTAAATGATTATTCTGGAGCATATTCACCATCTACTTCAATTACTGCTTCCCATTTGCTTGTCAGTTGGTCGAAATAATCATTCAAAGATGTTTTTGTTAAATGTTGTTATATTTATTGAAAAAAAAGCCGCGATGATTAATCACCAATCTAATATATTAAAAACAGGTGTAGTACGTTGACTGTATATAAAATATCAATATCTATCAGTCCATCTATCTACAGTATTTTTTCCTATATTTATCTATTGGCATGAAACTTGATTTGGTTCATAAATATTCTGTTTATATAGTGTGTGAGTTATTTGTCTTTCTTTGTGTGTCTGCTTCTTAGTGTATACATGTGTATGTGTGCAATATATGTTTGCACTATGTTTGCGAACAGGCATAGTTGGTGACATTTTTAAAATCTTAAATGAGGTGTTGGAGCGATATTGTTATATTCGTGCACAATGCACTGATTTTAGCCATTATTGAATATATTCGTGGTATAATTAACTACTTTTTTCTGTCAACGAAATAATTTTATTATATCTCTATGACTTTTTTTAAGTCAATTCATAATCTATTTATTTTCTTCGTCGCCATTTTCTCCCTCCTTTTCATCTTTCTCCTCCTACTCGATTCCTCTCCCTCTTCTTCTTCATTCACTTCTTTGTCTTCTTCTTCTCCTCCTCTTCCACCATCACGACCACTTTCTCCCCTCCTCTTCCTCCTCCTCCATCTTCTTCATCTGCTTCTGTTTTTAATATTTTTCTACCCATCTTCCCTTTTCATTCTTTTTTTACTACTTCCTTCCCTCGTTCTTTTGATCTTCTTATCACCATCGCTACTACAACTACTACTACTACTACTACTACTACTGCTGCTGCTGCTGCTGCTGCTGCTACTATCACAACTACTACTACTACTACTACTATTTTTTTACTGTCATGGCTATTATTGTTGTTCTTTCACTGTAGTATTTCTTTTCGGTTTGTGCCAACATCATTCTTGATATTTTGCCCCAACATCATTGCCTGTTATTTGCAAGTGGTCAAAGGACTGCGTAGCAGCTAATTTGTTGGTCTCACTCTTTGCATGGTGTTATTTATGCAACGCTCATGGTATTTTGCATGTAAACGTATATACATATTTTGTATTCCATACCCAAATTATTATATGTATTATATTTAATATATTCTGTCGTGTCTGGGGAAAGTCATTTTCTTTTTATGCCTTATAATTTAACACACTCACTGGTAAAATTTCCACTTATTCCTTATTTTTATTTTCCTGAAATTTTCGTTGCGTCTTGCAACGTTTTCAGGAAAACGTTGCAAGACGCAACGAAAATTTTATGACTCTCCCCAGACACGACAGAATATGCTTCAACAAATGAACTCACATAAAGAATCTTGCAAACTAAATCCCAAAACGAAATATTTAATATATTAAATGTGTCTAATTTATTTATCCGCATAACTGCCTATACACACACACACACACGTATATGTATATATATATATATATATATATATATTTTATTACATCGGCTACAATCTAATGATAGCAAATAGCAATAGCAGTTTTATGACGTTGTACCGAGATGTGCTGATATAATGCAGGATTCATTTCCATGCATTAGGAAATGATCATATGAATTCGATCCACCTTATGTCCATGATCTGTACTTTATTCATCCCAGGAATACGGGCTATGATCGGAAGAAATATAGAAGCATGTGATATGTGGAAATGCGCGTAGCGATCCAATAAAATATTTAGAAATCCTATCCATGAATTATTATTATATGCTGTCTATCATGTCATTTATATGCGGTATTACTGCTATGGAGAAGCAGACTCTCTTTTACATTAAATCGTATTGTGTATAAATCAGGTATACCTGGTTACTATTACTTAGTAACATGTTTGTAGCTTGAAAATTACTGAAATGCTTTAGGCTGTTCTACGCTGTTTATAACCAACTGAATGTGGCTGGTCATGAACGTGGGTGAATAGCTGATGAATATGTTGTTTGATATTTTCTGCGGTAGCTATCGTCTGCTACTTGATTTCTTTGAATACAGAATTAAAGGCTGCACTAACCCAAAGGCAAGACTTTTTGTAATATAATGATTTCAGTTAATTGTAATCTGCTAAGATATTTGGTTGTTGACAATAACTTCCAATTCGTTTATGTATTCTGGTACAAACTGAAGTTTAGAAGATGTTAATGTTACATGAAGTAGAGATTCAGACACCGGGGGGGGGGGTCATCGTAGTTGTTCAGATATTTAACAAAATGTTATATGTTATTTATGGTTTATCAGTTGTGCTCCATTAATGAGAGAGCAACATTGGAACGATAATCTACGCAAATCAGCACCAGTGTTTACTGATATTATTGCAAGGCAACCGACATAGAAATATCTCCGAGACCCAAGTCCGATAGATTACAATACCTGCGCTATACAGGTAAATTTACAGTAGCAAGGGATTTTTATTTTTGATTGTACTGAGGACATTGGTAAATTTTCAATTCATCAGCATTTTCTCGCATCTTAGAACCCCGTACTTTGTAAAGGTAAATTTAATATTATTCCGTGTCTACGCATATATATAATGTAGTACAGTGACTTCCTTTATCATTTCCGATGTCCATCTATTTTGAAACTTTAGTGTCCTTAACAATGTTGAGTGATATGATAATTCATGAATTTTGTAGGAGTGCAATTTCGCATCGAGTCGCTTAAATTGAAAATACTTTTGCGTTTAAGTTCCTCGGGGATTTTTTTCTCATATTTTCAAAAAATTGGAAAACAAAAATAGTTTGGTTTCTTTTATCTTTTACTTGTTTTAGTCATTTGACTGGGGCCATGCTGGGGTAACGCCTTGAAGTGTTTTAGTTGATCAAATTGACCACAGGACTTATTCTTTTTAAGCTTAGAACTTATTATTTCGGTTACTTTTGACGAACTGCTGGTGTACGTAGACGTAAACACACCAGCACCAGTTGTCAAGCGGTGGGGGAATACAAACACGAACACCCACATACATTTATGTATATATATATATATATATATATATATATATATATAGGTTAGGATTGTTTAAACATTCAAGTGGTAGGCTAGAAGTGTTTAAGCAACTAAGGGATAATTAAATCTGAAGGCGCTCCTGGAGATTACTTGTGTGGGTACCGTCTTTGTTAGAAGGTATCTAGAGGCAGGTAATTTATCGTGTAAACCGTAGTTTATAAGTATAGTCATGTGGAGAATGGAGAAACAAACACAGGAAGAAGCAGGTCGATTGCGCTACTTAGCTATTAATTTAATCAGTTAGGTAGAGATGATGTAATGTTACATTTACGATCGTTTCGATTTGCCAATTTAATTGGCAGATCTCTTCAGAATGCTGAGAAGTCTGCTTAATTGCATGGTGTGAAAGATAAAGGTATCGCAGGTGGAGAATATACTAATGTAAAAGAATGCATATAGTGGTGTGAGAATAGAGGTAAGGTATAGTGAGTCTTACATTTTAGTCGAAATCAGGGTTAATAATATTTCTGCGAAGGAGAGGTAGGGTGGGTGCTGTTTAAGTACGTAATTCCAATTTTATTCAAGCGCATTCCGCACGTGGATGTTGTTAAATCAAGCGGATGTTATGGTTTTTAATTTCCCAACTCCATTGATAGCCAGTTACTTAAATACACAGATTTACTTTCACAAAGTGATGGCATGTTGCCTTGTATGGCCACGGGAGGAATGGGTTAGTACTGGTAAAACTTCCAATAATACAAACGATATCTATGTACACACACACAAATGCATGTGTGTGTATTATGACACACACATGCATACATGCATACATACATACATACATACATACATACATACATACATACATACATACATACATCTATTGAATTGAATTGAACTATATATACACGTTCGTACCAAGACATGAATTCTTACGACTTTGTGACTAGCACTGGAGAGAGGTGGATGACTCTAAAAGTTCTATTACCTACGTGAGTGTGGGCCTTTGTAAAAATGTATTGAGTTCTTTATTCCATAAGTGTTTTTCTTAATCTTTGGTTAAAGCGTCTCATACACACAGAAATTTCTTTACTCCAGTTAACACTGCAGGGCAAAACATTTCAATGATATCAATTTTGGCAGGAAGAAATATTTTCCATTAAAATTTTATTTACTTTTTAAGACTGGTTCTGTGATATTCATAGTGAAAATTATTTTTTGACTATAGGCTCTCGTGAGTGTCTGTTAATATTTAATACAGTCTCCTGCAAAATCCTAGCTAGGATTAATCTCTTTTTTCATTATTTTTTTTATGCAAAATCATTAACAAAGATAATTTATTAATGCATCTCTTTGGTTTGGGTGGACATGTTTCCAGTTAGTTTTATTGGTTCTTTTACAAAAAATATATCAACATATAAATTTTGGCAGTAAAAATAGTTTAGACTATGGAAACTGGTGAAAAACACATCGTAATTCGTAATCCGGATTTCCTGTTGTTTAATATCAGCAGCAAAAAATAATTTGTGTAATTTATCTGCTGTAAATTCTTAGTATCAATCATTTTATGAGAAAGGAAAGCATGTCTGTGTTTTGTGGAGTTTTTTTAATATTAAATATGCTCCCAATCCGTCAAAATGATTGTGAATGTATGAAGGCTTGAACAAAAATATAATTAATTGCTTTATATTTTGTTTCCTCCAAAAAACTTTATAAAACAGGATACTTCACCCTAAAGAGAGTAAAAATGTTACGAATATATCGGTGAGACGTATTTTGCAAAAGTGGTGTTAAGCAATGCTGAAACTTTCACACATAGAAAGACACTCAGCAACTCTAATACACCTGAGCATCACAAACAGTTACAAATTGAAATCATATTATTTGTATGCTCAACAACAAAGTCATGCGCTTAGGTGCATCACATACAACACACTCACACACGCAAACACACGCAATTACAGAGAAACAATCATAGAGACGGATTTTTCCCTTTTGTCTACTTTCATCGAATCAAAGAAAAAAAAGGCAAACTGAAAACATAAATATAGGTGATCAATCTTAGGCGTGGAAGCATTCGCATATATAAATATACATCCACCGATATATAAATATTCAATCAGCCATTATTTATTCTTTACGAGACGTACGTATTCCAAGAATAGAGACATAACATTATGAAGTTAGATTTTTGGCATTGATCATAGATAATTGTCATTTCTAGAAACCTCTCATATTTCAGATTATTCTTGTCTACATTGAATTAGATGTTTGTAACTGAAATTATCCATATGAATTTTTTCAGCAAAAGTGATATGAATTTTAAAAGACCATTAACTAAGTAACCGTAAAGCAAAATGAATTGTGATTGTTTTTTTTTTTTTTTTTTTTTTTTTTTTTTGCTTATGTACGCCATCTCTAGTTTCATTATTTTTCTTTGGTATATGAAACTAAGCTCTTCAACGATATTTCGTTATATCGTTTGTATCAAGCCCTCGATTTACGAAGTTGTCGTAGTGGGCCGGTTGTGACAAATCGAAAACCAGTTTTCTCTATCTGTCGCGCCTGTGTCAGAGATTGCATCTCGTAAAAAGTTTGCCTGTGCATTTGTTTTTCATGCTGCCTGTCCATCTTTCCTCTCTCTCTTCCTCTCCTTCTTTCGCTTTCCTCGTTCTTTAAAGAATCGTTCTGAAATTACATTGGATCTTGTTTTATAACTATACCGGTCTCGTTTTCTTTATTTCACCAATATAAGGTCTTCATAGAGCCATTGTAATGAAGGGTGGTTTCGCGAACTCACTCATTGATTAAATATCCCAAGTACAAAATGCCTTAGATGCTGCGATAGTATTTTGTTTCCACTGCCTGTATTTTCCTCTTTATCTATTTTGGATATATTGACCGGTTTAGTCATTGGTGATGTAACCTTGTAATAATATAAAAGACTGTATTGGTGTACATGTAGCAAGCGTTCTAACATGTTTTGTATTTTAGCCAGGAGAAAGAGGCATTTGCTGGAGGGTGGTAGGAAACTTTCCTCAAATTGAGACTACATTCAAATGCTTGCAAAACAGTGGACTCCATAAACATTTCTCAGGTACCAGCTAGTAGTGTTATAGCAGCCGAATGAAAAGGTCAATAAACCGAAGTAGGCCAAATAGGCCACGGACGGTTTTGAACTCAGAATGCAAGGAGCCGGAATACTCTAAAGCTGTAATGTTTTTAGCCAGTCCGCCACCACACAACACAAATACACACACACACACACACACACACACACACACACACACACACACACACACACACACACACATACATATAGACAAAGAGACATATGTATTTCTATGTATGCATCTATAAGTAACAAAGAAAATGATATATATTCAAAAGTGTGACTCGAGACAATTATGATCCAAATAGTAAATTATGAGTTTGTAACAAAACTATTGAGTTAGCTGAACTATGTTTATCAAACACAAATGCATATATATTAACAAGAACATAGTGTAACGAGATGAAATAGATGAAATTGTGTACTTGTCTTGCCAGCTTATTGTCACATTGTTTTTGTCGTTTGCCCCCACGACAGTCACCATCAACCAAATTTATGATGAAATGGCTACTCCGTCTTCTATTCCAGCATAATGTATTAAAGGCTATTTTGTCAAATATCTGCCTTCTTGTTTATGAAAGAGTGTAATTTAGAATAGATGTTGATGCTATTACCAGCAGTTTCAATGACCGTGTAGGGACTTTGTCATTGATTGCTATGTTTGGCCAACATGCATATATTGCATATCAAGTTAACTGCCTCGTTGATTCGACATATTACTATTCGCATATAATTCTACAGTATGTTTGCTTTAATCTTGTCACCAGACCAAATTTATTATACTCTAAGAGCATCAGGAATTTAAATGGTTCTTAGTACTTTACAATTGTTATATACAGATACAACTGTTTCTTATGCTAGAGAAATTCGAGCAAAAACTGTAAAGGTACCAAGCTATAACTTAATGTGTTCTTCGCAGTGTCAGTGTTATCAATGTCTTTTTTTTTTCGTATATTATAAACATCTGAGAGTTGGTGTCTGCTTCTAATAAGTCCGAAGTGAACTTTACAGTCATGACAGGATAATAAATTAATAAAGCAAAAGTATAGTCAATAAAATTGATCCCAAAATTTCATTAGCAAATTTTTCAACCATTGAGGAATGAAATATAAATTCAACTCCAGATGCATTTGAACTCAGAACTAACGTGAGAAGGATAGCAAAACTTTGTATCGATTTGACTAATAATTACTCTGAAGGATGACTAATAATTACTCCCCAGGAGGACTGAACTTAAAATGTCAAGTGTCGTTTTTAATTACCGATGTTGTTATCTCCGCCGCTCTACACATCATGTAATGCACTTACCTAAAGGTGAGTATTTCATATATTGTACACAACGGGCTTTTTTCAGTTTCTATCTACTAAATCTACTCACAAGGCTTTGATCGACCCGGGGCTATAGTAGAAGACACTTGCCCAAGGTTCCACGCAGTGGGACTGAAGCCAGGACCATGTGAAGCAAGCTTCTTACCACATGGTCACGCCTAAGTAGGTTCCTTGTTTGTTCTATCATTTCACTGCCTGATTACATTGTATATATATCTTTTACCCGCACCCACTTATTACACTTGGTATAACACTAGTGTAACAATAATTGGGTACCCTCCCAGCAGTATATTGGATAGATACTATCCCTTAGTGGGTTGAATCCTCAACCCCTAACTCTCTTCCATTATATATATATATAATTGTGTGTATATATAT
>NC_068983.1:138272160-138274044 GCF_001194135.2 Octopus bimaculoides | reverse complement strand
TATATATTATAAGGTTTTTAACTTTTAAATTTTCATATTCAAAAGAGACATAAGTTCTTATGCTATATTGGTAACGGTTGCTACATCCTCTGGAAAATTATTATATATATATCTATATATATATATATATATATATATATATTAGTTATATGCATACATACTACACACATACACATGACGGTCGCAAAGCTTTGGTCGGACCGAGGATATAGTAGAATAGTAGCCGACACTTGCCCAAGGTGCCACGGAGTGGGACTGAACCCAAGACAATGTGGTTGTGAAGCAAACTTCTTACCACACAACTACGCCTAAGTTGGTTCCTTGCTATTTGTATCACTTCACTGTGAGATTCCATTGTAATAATAGTGACGTTTATATCGTTCGTATTACTTAAAGGGTAACTGAATACCTCTAAGTTTGCTTCTTTTTACATTGTTTTGATTCGGAGTAAAACTCATTTTCATTATTATAATTAAATTAATCAGGAAGGCGGCGAATGGCGAATGACCTTTGGCTGCACCTCCAGATGGCAATATTAATGCAGAGAGGGTTCAAGCAATTTACGATCTACAGGAAAATAATTGGTGAGGAGGAAAGCGGATATCCATTTCGAATGTGTGGACCAACTGCTGGTGGACTAATGTAATCAATGTACCATTCTCAAAGTATTGAGAGTGTGATTGAATAAAATCTAAATCGAATTATTACCTCGCTCCAAATCATATTTGTTCTTGTTTTTTTGGTGGGTGGGGGGGTATGGTATAAATGTCTTACGAAAGCACAGAAATTATGGGGTAGAAAAGAGTGATTATTTATACTCTGCTGCTTATTTTATTGACTTCAACAGGATTGAAAATCATTAAGAAAAAGACAATAACTAAATGCACAATCCATTTCGCCGGACGCTTCACAGATCTCTAAATACACTGTTTTCTTTTGATGATATCAATTATTTTCCGATGAGGCACAATGGCAACTGTCAGTGATCAACTTGAAAGTAATAGACGTTACCCGTCTTAGTCGACTCATTAATGCTGTAGTCGTAGTTATTATTTAACAGTAAATCAGATGTGATCGAGTGGACAGAAATCAAAAACGTTCATGCTGTTATCATATATCATGCTGATACTTTCTAGCATGCTGATATCGGACTATATCATCCCATCAATTCAATTTTTTATTTATACTATAGGGAAGAATTTGATTGAACAGTGACCTGGTTGTTATTTCTAGCGGGTTGGATGACAACATCACAAGCTCCCCTCGTCAGCTCGACACATAAACATACTAGTATAAAGTATGGTAGCATTTGATCTATGTACGTAGAAAAGCTATAACTGAAACACATAGTATAGCATTAATCCACTCCATATACCGCTTCTGCCGACTCATCCTCCCCACCATTTATTTCTTTACTACAATATTACGTTTCATAATTATTATATTATATTATTCAATAGATTCTTTCACCTAGCCGCGGAACCAAACGCCGGATTCAATTTAGAAGAATAAATGTGGACAATCACACACAGGTATACACACAAGGGTGGATGTAAGAGTGCGTGTGTTTTTCTTTGTAAGTGTGAGTTGTGTGTCCATGAGTGTATGTGTGCTTGTGAGTGTGTGTGTTGTGGGTGTTGGTATCGTGTGTGTGTGTGTGTATGTAGGTCTGTGATTAAACAAATTCATGTCTCTGCCTCAATGGTTCGTGAGGACAAATATAACGGGTTTACATTAAAAATTTCAATGTGGCAGTTCTTTGAAAGATTCCGAGCAGTTATGTTTATCTTTGCCATTAAGATATGCTATTGAAACGTAAGGAAAATGGAATACATTTAATAACCGATATATATATATATATATATATATATATATATATATATA
>NC_068983.1:138268642-138270520 GCF_001194135.2 Octopus bimaculoides | reverse complement strand
TATATATATGCATATATGTGTATATATGCATATGTATACATATATATATACATCTTATACACACACATATATATATATATATAAATATGTATGTATGCATGTATGTGTATACGTATTTTCATCTATACATGTTTGCATATTGTATGTGAATCTGTTTCTGTGTACATGCGCAATCTCTCTATGTAGATTCTGCCTGTATGCGGAGGCGTGTTGTTGTTGTTGTTGTACATGTTGTTGGACTTTGGCGATGTCGTCGTCGTCGACGTCGTCGTCATCGTCGAAGAAGAAGCCGTTTGAGTATTTACTTTTCGAAAAGAAAGACATCATTATAAAGATGACAAGCTTATTGGAATAAATCCAATATTTCTTGGGTCCTTTTAATGATTTAGAAAGAAAACCGTAACAAAATTATATGACATACAAATAAATAAGAACCATCAATAATAAACAACAAAGAACCCTCATCCGAAAAGGAATTGGAAGATATTTTTTCGTTTCTGTTATTATTTTTGGTAATTTTCTTGTTCCACAAGTAGTAGTAGTAGTAGTAGTAGTAGTAGTAGTAGTCGGAGCAGTTGGTAGCATGGTTGTTGATGTTGTTGATGTTGTGGTGGTGGTTGTGATGGTTGTGGTTGTAGTGGTGCTGGTGGTGCTGGTGGTGGAGATGACACTGGTGAGAGTAGTAGTAGTAATTGTACTACTAGTAGTAGTAGTAGTAGTTGGTGCAGTTAGTAGCAGTTGCTGTTGTTGTTGTTGTCGTGGTGGTGGTGATGATGGGACAATGGTATTTGAGGTGATGATGGTGTTGTTTGTAGTGGTGTTGCTAATACCGCTGAGAGTAGTAGTAGTAGTAGTAGTAGTAGTAGTAGTAGTAGTAGTAGTAGTAGCAGCAGCAACAGCAGCAGCAGTAGTAGTATTAGTAATAGTACTAGTAGTAGTAGCAGTAGTAGTGGCAGCAGCAGCAGCAGCAGCAGTAGTAGTAGTAGTACTAGTAGTAGTATTAGTAGTAGTAGTAGTTGCTGTAGACGTTGTTTGCAATAAATTGGCCAATCTTTTCGATTTTTTATATTTTGGAGTTTTTTGTATTTGTTTTTGCTTTGTTTTTTTTGCTCTTTTGTGTATGTATTTTTGTTATTTTTTCCTCTCCCAATTTTCCCTTAATCGAACGCCGCCGAAATTATCTTCATCAAAATTATCAGTATAACCATGATCGTCATAGCGACCACCATAACTATTGCTCTGGTCTTCATTATCCATTGCCATACAATTATAACAATAATTATGATTAGTTTTAGCTTCTAATTATTACATTTCTTGTCTTGTTTTTAATGTGTTTGTTTTAGTGACTTGCTTAACTATATTGCCATTGTTATCATTTACGACGTCATCTTCCACATCATCACCATCATCGTCATCATAATAATAATAATTATCCTTTCTACTATGGGCACAAGGCCTGGATTTTTGTAAGGAAGGAGACAATCGATCACATCGATCCCACTACTTAACTGGTACTTAATTTATCGATCCCGAAAAGATGAAAGGCAAAATCGACCTTAGCGGAATTTGAACTTAGCGACAGACGAAATGCTGCTAAGCATTTTGCCCGGCGTGCTAACGATTCTAGCAGCTCGCCACCCTAATAATAATAATAATAATAATAATAATAATAATCGCAGGGTGAGAGCAATACTGAAGACAGAGCTGAACGCGAGAAACAGGATCGAAGCGATCAATGCTCTAGCCATACCAGTCGTGACTTACAGTTTCAACATCGTTAACTGGTCAATTACTGAAATATGTAATGTTGACAGAAAAATACGAAAACTGTTGACAATGCATAGAATGCACCACCCTAAGGCAGATATAGAACGTCTT
>NC_068983.1:138267372-138268632 GCF_001194135.2 Octopus bimaculoides | reverse complement strand
TACGCAAAACACTTTCAATACAGTAACCATAAAAGCATCACAGCAAACCACAGCACATACCCAAGGCACACAGAGCTGCGCTCGGTAGTGGAGTGAAAGCACGTTATAAAAATAAAACTACTGAATAATAATAATAAATAAATCATATTGTCTCTGGCTGCCCAGTCCTGGTTAAGAAGGAATATATTCACAGACACGACAGAGCTGGGACCTATATACACTGGAAGCTATGCCAACGCTATGGAATAACAACAGAAAAAAGATGGTATATTTTTTCACGCCAGAAAAGGTCACAGAAAACGAGAAAGCAACCATACTCTGGGATATGCCAATACACACAGATAGAGAAATCAAGGTAAATAGACCAGATATAGTTGTCAAAGATCATAAAGAAAAAAATGCTTTCTAATTGATGTATCAATACCAGCAGATGACAATGTTTCTCTAAAAGAAATGGAAAAACTTTCAAAATACAAAGACCTGGAAGTAGAGATAACTCGAATGTGGAATCTAAAAACAGAAACAATTCCTATCATAGTAGGTGCCTTAGGTATACTAAAAAAATATTCAGACAAATACATAACAAAAACACCAGGACTTACAAATATATATAGCTTACAGAAAATTGTACTGCTGGGTACTGCACACATCCTACGCAAAACATTTTCAATACAGTAACCATAAGAACACCACAGCAAACCATAGCACATACCCAAGGCGCACAGAGCTGCGCTCGGTATTGAAGTGAAAGCACATAATAATAATAATAATAATAATAATAATAATAATAATAATAATAATAATAATAATAATAATAATCATTTCATCATTATTAGTAGTCGTTGTTATTATTGTTGTTCTTATTATTATTGTTAATGTTATTATCCTTGTTGTTATGTTTACCAATGACCAATATTTCAAGGAGTGTTATTGGCCAAGACATTGCCATCAGTTGCGTTAGCAGTAGTCCCACATATTCGAAGAATATTGTAACACTAGTAGTAGTAGTAGTAGTAGTAGTAGTAGTAGTAGTAGTAGTAGTAGTAGTAGTACTGCTGGTGGTGGTGGTAGTAGTAGCGTGGTGAGGCTGGTGTTGTGGTGATCAAGATGAGAAACAGTATTCTAATTTCAAATCAGTCCAGAATTGAATTTGACTGACATTCGTCCAGACATTAATAAATGCATGCGTCTGCGCGCGCGTATATGTGTGTGTGTGTTAAGCATGCATTCATGTATATATATATATATATATATATATAT
>NC_068983.1:138266119-138266897 GCF_001194135.2 Octopus bimaculoides | reverse complement strand
CTGCTGGTGAAGGTGGTGGTGCTGGTGGTGCTGGTGTTGGTGGTGGTGGCGGTGGCAGCGGCGGTGGTGGTACTGCTGGTAGTAGTAGTAGTAGTAGTAGTAGTAGTAGTAGTAGTAGTAGTAGTAGTAGTAGTAGTAGTAGTAATGTTGATGTGGGATCAAACTGAATTGCTGCATTTAAAGACTGAAACACACCATATGTTGTCAAATTCTGCATTAATTTTTATCTTTCGTAGTCGCTTTAAATCGTATAAACGGTGTATTGTATAAAAGTGAACTATAAATATTTAAAGAGTTTTAAAGAATAGGAATAAAAGAACACTAACAAGGAATATTAGATGATAATCCTGATTGTGGAATAGCTAATATCCTAATAAAAGTAACTACGAAACGGTGTACTATGCGTCAAGGTGCACCACGGAAGTTTCAAAATGTAATTTAAGATGCTAAGAAATCCTCACTAATACTGAAGCGTTTTGAAAAACGTGTTTTGTTTTCTTGTACAAAAATATAAGGTAAGGCGATGAGCTGGCAGAATCGTTACCACACCGGGCGAAATACTTAGCCCGCCTTTACGATCTAAGTTCAAATCACACCGAAGTCGACTTTGACCTTCATTTTTTCGGGGTCAATTAAATAAGTACCAGTTGAGCACTGTAGTCCATGTAAATGATATGCCCCCAACCCTGAAATTGCTGGTAATGTGCCAAAATTTGAAACCCAGATAAGATGAGACAGATTATTCTAATTTTTTCTTTGTGTGTGTGTGTGTGTGTGT
>NC_068983.1:138263313-138266109 GCF_001194135.2 Octopus bimaculoides | reverse complement strand
GGGGGGCGTGTGCTTAGAAAAGTTCATCTGTCCTAAATATCAAATTTAACTTCGAGAAATATCAATACAATATAAATGTAATTTATGTACTTAATTTTTCATATGTGCATATACATGACAGTATATTTAAGAAATTCATTTTTCTACCCGTGTTTCGATGTTCGGTCCACTGAACTGTCACACCTATACTAAAATTGACGGCTACTTCAATTTTGTTAACCTGAAACTGCGAGTGACCGGTGAGCTTTTTTCTTAACACTTTCCCAGTCTCTCTAGTCATCATACTCTCTCGGCCATCTTGCCGTCGGAAAAGCAGACTGAAAGCGAATGAACGTTTGAAGCTATATATGCCATTCCTTTGCAATTTTGTTATAAAATAAATTAATAGCTACAGATGGAGAAGGAATACTCACGCCAAACTAGCTGATGAAACTTCAAAATTTCCAGTCAATACTTTCTGAGATGATTGAGATGAAAGATTCAAGAAATGACAGTATGCAATATTTCCTAGAAAATGAGCTGGGTAACAACGGTTGAGGTACTATATGTACAGAGAAAACGCGAAGGCAGATTTGTACTATTGGAAAACAAAATAACGTTAGAGAAGGTGACGCCTGTAATCTCTCAAACAACTGTTTTTCGAAGGAACTCAAGTAGGAAAACTTTGTAACTTACAAAACAGTAATAATACAAGCACAAGTTCCATGAATCTCAAACGAGGATGTAAAGACCGTAAGGGAAATAGCACAAATGGTTAATTCGATGCTTTACCGACTTTTTCACAAAATCACACTGTTATATAATAATTGTTTTTGATTTAGGCAGGCAGACGGCCAATAATTTCGAGAGAAGCGGTGTTAGATAATAATAGCGACTCCAGTTCTAGAACTAATGTCGAAAGGCATTTCTTAAACGCTCTCCCGATTCTGCTAATCTACCGCCTTGCCTTTTTATATAATAATGATAATGTTTGTCTATCCCCCTTTCTTGCACCATTGAATCTTTGTATACAATCATTCACCATACGAAACAAAATTACCACCAACAGCATCCTCATCAACACGAACTTTGCCATCACCACCACCGCCATTACCAACACCAACAGTAACGCCAAAGCCATATTTACATAACTTATGAATATCGAACAGTAATTTGTGTATGCCTATATAAATGAATGACTTCATAATATCCAATCGAGAATTGATGTTCGATATACCATATTTAAGGTCTGAATATAAAGCAAAATTGATATCATTGATAAACATAAACATAAAAACATATATACATGTATGATTGTGTGTGTATGTGTGTACGTATATATACATATATATATATATACATACATATATATATATACATATATATATGTGTGCATATATATATATATATGTGTGTGTGTGTGTGTATATGTATATATATGCATGTGCATGTACATATATGACGCCTTAGAAAAATAAACAGAATCAGGTTTTTGAATTCATTAAATAATAACAAGATTTCATAAAGTTAATGCAAATTGGAAATATGTTATTTTTATCAATATTTTGTAAAATGAAAGTTGACCGACGTAATCATAACTAGGCACAAAACACATATATAGATATAAAAGGTCTCTCCACACAAACATACGAAAGCATATGTGTGTATATCTCTCTTCTTTGTGTGTGGTTGAATAACCATTATATAATTCATATGCATAAATATATATATATATACATATATAAAAAACATATATATATATTTATATATATACATGTAGATAAAGATGTATAGATATATGTATGTATTAGTATTGAAGATATCTATGTGTACATATTTGCATAGATAATACATAATTTTATATAATCAGATCCTTTTATAGACACTTAAGTCTTTATGTAAAAGCGTGTGTGTATATATGGGTACACACTTAAATACCAGGCGCAAACATATCAATGCATCTGTATATATATATATTTCAGCGGACAGTTAATATCTATTGCTTTATACAGTAACTCATAGAATGGCACACACACGTGTAAGCAAATACACATTTATACATACAATAAATTTACAATTAATCCCATAAATGTCCCATACGCTAACAAACTTCTAGATACATATGCATGCATCTATGTCAGTGTATGTAATGCGTAGACATGTATATTCGGTGCTATATCTATGTGAATATATATATTGAGCGTGTGCTTTTTATCAATTTATTAATGAGGAAATGGCAATTCTTTAATGTAATATCTATCGATTTGCGGTTTAAATAATTATACCACGAAGATAACTGAATCTTAGAAATATGTCCTTACCTTCCCTCTCCGGTTTATGAAAATATTTCTACTCAAAACTTCATACCAATCTACACAGCTTATTCAGAAAAATCTATTATTAAAATTAATGATGAAATTATGATTCTTGTAATGTTTACCGATACAGAATTTCCTTCTATCAGCATAGTAAAGCTCGTTACACACACGCGTACACACACACACAAACAATATAATTTAATGTATATATATATATATATATATATATATATACATATATACATACATACACATATATGCACATATTTGTACACCAATATCTGTACACCACTTCTATCACTCTATATATATGTATGTATCCGTTTATCCATTTATGTGCATGTTTTAGTAAAGTAGGGCTAACAGTGATTTCAAGGTTTCGGTCTGTAACCCTTCGTCGGACAGTGTGACGAAAGCTAACAGTCACTATCACCCTTTGCATGTATATATATATATATATATATATATATATATATATGTATATATATATATATATATA
>NC_068983.1:138261504-138263265 GCF_001194135.2 Octopus bimaculoides | reverse complement strand
CACACACACACACACACACACACACACACACATATATATATATATATATATATATATATATATATGCAACTAAGCAGTAGGTGCAAAAAGAGGTGGAAAAGACTGTACTCGAATAACAAACGTAATTGAAACCAGGCAATTTGCGGTCGGGAGATTTCGTTGCTTCCTTTTTTAATGCACCTGCTATGAACTTTCTGCAACATTAAGTCTCTCTTGCCCCGATTCATGGCAGGCTGTGAAGATGAGCACTGAAAAGCATTTTGTGTTCCGGCCCACCACTCCTCCCAAACAGTCCACCAAGGTGCCTCTGAAAAGATGTATCCATCTACCTAATTTGGCTTTTGCACCCCCATTCGTGTCATCGAGCTCTGTACGGTCCAAACGTGTAACCAAGATGGTGTTTGAGCCACCCACTAGCACTAAAGAGTGAGAAGTTCCCAGGAAAACCTACAGACACCTCAAGAAACCTGGGGCATGTGGAGGTACTAGTCTGAAAGAACCCCCTTTACTACTATTAACATCCAGGAACACCAACTGAAGATCTGGATCCATGAAAATTCTCCTTATCGTCAGATACAGACCTTTCCGAAACAACACAACTTCTCAGCATGCCATTCCAGTCGACTTGGAGATGAAGAGATCCCTTGTCCACTGAAATTGGGCATGAAAGTTTGTAGATCGGAAGCTCTGGTGTCTCAGACATCAATATTTAGTGGTCTCTCTGACATCAATATTTAGTTTTGTGTCACGTGGGAGATTGTTCATGTCTGGAATGAATTCCATCACATTTTGATATGTTTAGATTAATGACTTCTTCCACTGGCCGGACCAGTTTTGTTTGTGCGGCTCTAGACCTTCAAAATATCAAAGAGAGGCGAAGTCACCAACTAACGGGAGCAACTTTAAAAAAATTAAACAAGGTAGATTGGTGAAAGGAGTTGTTAATGCTGTCTTCGTGTGCTTCCTGTCTATTTGCTATGTCAGGAGTATAACCTCTAAACATGCAGCATTTTTTCCTTTAATGACATACGTCTGACGCTGAGGCAACTTCCTGTTTGCTACTGTGTTGCTTGCTCCATTTTCCTGTTGTTTTTTTTATTCTCATCATTGTATATAATTTAGTTATCGGATTGGCTTCCTGTCGGATTGATACTGGAAAGTTCCATTCTATGTTTCGCCAAGACGTCGTATGAAGGGTTTAATACTTGAGACGCACATTTCATCTCTTCCTACTCTCACATAATGTTCGTGAACTCGGTGAGTTTGGGTTCGGTGGTGATTTTATTTGGGGAGCGCGAATTTTCAGGAGTATTGATTCAACAATTTGTTGTTTATATTGCTACTGCTGTGTATACATTTTCTGAATGGAAAATTGCTAATATGCTAGTTGTTGAAACAGCTAACCTCGCACTGAAATTGCAAAGATATAAGGTTGTTTCTTTTTCCTTTTTTTCCGTAATATGAAACATCACTCTCAACAAGCTTCAACATTCGGTGAACACTTCACGCTGCCAACTAGTGTTAGTGGGTGCTGATAAAAGAAATTGAAATTGATACAAGAGCCAAAATTACATTAAACGGCGTTTACACTAGCAATAATAATAATAATAATAATAATAATAATAATAATAATAATAATAATAATAATAATAATAATAATAATAATGCAGTGAATAGCAAACAGCGTGGACGTTTGACAGTGAGCTGTCGGGGAGATAGACCAAATCTGAAACCATCATGAAACAGGAATTAACAATCCGC
>NC_068983.1:138259797-138261255 GCF_001194135.2 Octopus bimaculoides | reverse complement strand
TATATATATATATATATATATATATATATATATATATATATATATATGCATATTGCTGTTTATTCTTGGTGTCTCGCTTATACATCAATAATAATTATAAATACGAAAAAAAACATCAACACATGTCCATGGACGGTGTTCTGTCAAAACGTAAACGATGTAAAGACGGACCCATAACAAAACCAACCAAAAATGAAAGAATGATGGGCGAATAACCTTGAATACTATGAAATGGTTGATTTATGATTTATACGCAGTACTATGCAACTATTTTCCAAAAAAACACGGGAATAAACTCATACAGTAAATACCCAATAAAATCAACAAACCCCACAACATCTGTACATGTTATCATGTACATGTTTTGTTTTGGTATAAAAGATGGGCTACAGCAAATATTCTGCTCAGCATCACAGATTTGCTTGTCAGTTGTTTGACCTTACCCAGTTGAGTATGTTCCTTAGTGGCTGGCGATATGAGTATCTCTGATCACAAGCAGAAGTAGTGGGGTGGCTAATTCACCTTTGAAACCATGGATATGTCGTTCAACGTCCTTAAAAAAACCCTTATTCAGGGAACTTTTGAGCGGGATGGGCTAACTGGGCCCCACCTGCAAGGTCATGTGCTGTTTATTTTGATATGAGATCACCATGTCGCGCACATATGATTGTCATGCAAGTGCCGGATATTAATGATGGGTATACTGGTCTTCGTTTATTTTACCCCAGTGTCACTTTGATGTCATGCACTGCTCTCTCACTCAATAATAATAATAATAATAATAATAATAATAATAATAATAATAATAATAATAATAAAGATAGTAATAATGGTTTCAATTTTTTACCACAACGGCAGCACTTTTCGGGAGAAGAGGACTAGTTGATTACATCGACGCCAGTGTTCAACTGGTACTTATTTTATTGATCTTGACTGGATGAGTGGTAAAGTCGACTTCGGCGGAATTTGAACTCAGAATGTAGTGACGGGCGAAATACCGCTAAGCATTTCATCCAGCGCGCTAACGATTCTGCCAGCTCGCTGCCTTAATAATAATAATACTAATAATAATAATAATAATAATAATCGGGGAAGTTTAACATGTGAGTACGATAAATCACTGCTCCGAAACTTATCCAAAAACATCGGAAATAAAGACATCGCATGGAGCCCAAATATAGCTGACAAAGGGTTGGACTATACCCGAGTAAGTAATACTCATTGAAATTTATTCCTATTTTTCCAAATATAATGATGTATTTTAACTTGATACCTCCACTACCCGAACAGCGATCGTAAACACACGTGTTACATCAAAATACAGACCATCTCCAAACCCAAACACCATATAGAAAAAATAGCTGACAAAGGGTTGGACTATATCCGAGTAAGTAATACTCATTGAAATTTATCTCTATTTTTACAAATATAATGATGTATTTTAACTTGATACCTCCA
>NC_068983.1:138253499-138255679 GCF_001194135.2 Octopus bimaculoides | reverse complement strand
ATACGCTACAAATGATAAACAGCTGGAAACAATATTACAGACAGTACATGGATTTACCAAAGAAATAGATACGAAATTTGGATTAGAAAAATGTGCCAAAGCAACCCTGAAAAGAGGAAAACTAGTTAAGAGTAGCAACATCACACTAGATAAAGCCAATGAAATAAGAGAATTAGACCAAAGCCAGAAATACAAATATTTAGGAATCAATGAGCTAGATAGGATACAACACACACAAATGAAAGAGAAAATAAAGAAAGAATACTATAGACGAGTTAGATCAATACTGAAAACAGAGCTCAATGCTAAAAACAAGATAATAGGTATTAACACTTTAGCTGTCCCAGTTCTAAGTTACAACTACAATATTCTTAATTGGACACTAAATGAGCTAACCAAACTACACAAGAAAACAAGAAAAATAATGACAGAATCTAGGATGCACCACCCAAAATCTGACATAGAAAGGCTATATATACAAGGTGTAGAAGGTGGTAAATTCCTTATACAGCTGGAAAACTATTATAAAATAACCACCACAGTACTGCAAAAATACCTACTTCAGAAGCAAGGGAAACTAATACAAATGGCCGTTTACTTTGGAACTCCGAACAGATGCCGCTGTGTATTGCAGTGATCTAGCTTCTGACAACGGGACCGAAACCGGCCGCCGCGAGGACAGCTTCCAAGTATTGATGGTCGGCCCCGTCAAAAGCTTTCGGTTGATCCAAAATAATAATATGATACACGAAATCCGAGTGAAAGATGTTACTTTAATCCACTGGTTATCGATAGCTGAGACTTCCCCAACGAAGTTGCCCAATTAAACAACAACAACAGTAATAATAATAATAATAATAATAATAATAATAATAATAATAATAATAATAATAGCAATAATAATAATAATAACTACTTTGGTATATGGGTGTCAGATTTTGTATGTGTCCGCAGAAATATGTATGTGTATCTGTGACGCGTATTTTTTCCTGGTTAGTCGAGTTTTTTGTTTTTTGTTTTTTTCTATTACCGTTCTTACATCAAATAAAATGGGCTGCGTTCCATTTTTTCTCTGTATTTTTGTAACAAAATAAGTCTTGACTCAACAATTTATTTGCTGAAAGGAAAGAAAAATGTAAGCCGGAAGTATAATAAATTATGAATATAGAAAAAGAAAATAGAAGTTGATTAATCAAATATAATTTCCTTCTGTTAATAGAAATAGAAAACTAAAACACAAGCGAAATTTTGAAAAGAATAATATGGCTGACCAGTTTAGATTATTTCAATATATTTCCGTTCATATAACACAGCTGTTTATTTTGGGTATTGCTGGTTGGGAGAGGAAAGGTATGAAAAATGAGTTGCTATATCGAATATATTCTCTGAAGCTGATAAGTTTGCCTGCAATTTTGGAATTACTCCAAAGATAAATCGAAAGAACTGTTTATATTGCTAGGTAGTCAGTCATCTATTGTTGTATCACATACATTCCTCTTCTCTCTTCTCTTAGTCTTCATTTCCTTGTTCTTTTCTTCTTCTTAATATGATCACTATTATTACTGCTATTACTCTTAGTAGTATTACTATTACAATTATTATTGTTATTATTACTAGCGTTAATACGATTATTCCTACTACTATAATCATTATATTATTATTTTTATTTTTATTACTAATACTACTACTATCACTACTACAATGTTAGAATGGAAACCAATAATATGGAGCCGTCACAGATTGAGATGAATGTATTTAACATGTCTAAATGGTAAGGGGTGAGTCTGTGTGAGAGAACAGAGGCATAGAAAAGCAAGGTGAAGCAAAATATGATGGAGTAGAAGGTGGGATGAGATGAGGTGGAATTGAGTTGGCGAGTGAGCAATGACAAGCTAGATTCAATCAAGAAAAATATGAGACGGTTGGCTGATTTATTTCGGGAATATTCACACGGCTACTGGTAGGTGTAGAACAATGTAGGGAATATAGACGGAGCACTTTTTAAATACTTATATGTGTATGAATGCATGCACGTATGTGTGTATGTACAAACGAATGCATATAAGCATGCGTGTGTGTGCGGTGCGTGCGTGTATATATATGTATATATATATATATATATATATATATATATATATATATATATATATATATATATATATATATATATATATATATAT
>NC_068983.1:138251878-138253489 GCF_001194135.2 Octopus bimaculoides | reverse complement strand
AACGAATGCATATAAGCATGCGTGTGTGTGCGGTGCGTGCGTGTATATATATGTATATATATATATATATATATATATATATTTATATTTATATACATACATACATAGTCTTCGGAAATATAAATGAGTTCGATATCTATTAAGCTCAAGCTAAAACTGATTTATTACACACTCGCGTGTCATCCAGCCGAGTATTGTGTCAATGCAGACTAGTTTGTTTTCTCTTTGTCATGTTTATCATTGCGTTGCGATGATATTGATATGATTTGGTAATTGCCTCGAAATTATTACCATATATATGCGAGTGTGTGTGCATGTCTTTGTGGATGTGTGTGTTTGTTTAGCTATGAATATATGCACGTATCTATGTATTGTATATATACATATACACACATGTGCACACGCACACTCACACATACACACACACAAAAAAATATATGTAGGTGCAGGTTGTGTGGTTAGAAACTTGCTTCAAAACCACATAGTCCCACGGTTCAAAACTACAGTTCCCCTGCACGGTACCTTGAGCAAGTGTCTTCTACTATAGCCTAGAGCCCACCAAAGTCTTGTAAGTGGATTTATTAGGTGGCAACTGAGAGAAGCCTGTCGTATATGTATGTGTGTGTGTGTGTGTGTGTGTGTGTGTGTGTGTGTGTGTGTGTGTATGTGTGTGTTCGTACCTGTGCTTGTACATCACCACCGCTTGACGACCAGTGTTGGAGTGTTTACTTTCCCGTAACCTAGTGCTACTTCAAAAGAGACCGACAGAATAAGTACCAGGCTTTAGAAATATGTACCGGAGTCGATTCATTGGACTAAAAATTCAAGGTGGAGCTCCCAGTATGACGGTGATCAAATAACCGAAGCAAATAAAAAGATGTGTATGTGTGTGTGTTTTTGTGTGTGCGCGAGTGAGTGAGTGTGTGTCTATATACACACACACACGCGTGTGTGTGTGTGTGTGTGTGTATGTGTGCGTGTGTGTGTGTGTGCGTGTGTCTGTGTGTGTGTTTGTATAAATGTAAGATCCAAAGATCGAGATGTAGCAAGGAGGTTAGCTTCAAGCAAACCGTAGAAAATATTTAAAAAATAAAATTTTCAGGAACAACAGTCGTTTATTGAGGCGGAAGGTTGTGATTTTTTTTACTTTCTGTGGCAAGCTGAAATAAATATTTCACGGTTGTCAGGCAGGGTTGGCAGGTGAAATAAATATTCCACTGTAGATAGACAGGATTGCCAGGTATGCGAATAAAATACAAGGAATGGGCTAGATAATATCCGGGCTACATATGTTTCATAGCGAGCGGAACCTTGGAAGTGGTAAATATCCAAGTGAGGTGGGTATCTTGATTAAATAAAGTTTACATTGTCGTAAGGAGGTACTTGTCAACACACGGAAAATTCAATCAGTTTATGACAATGTATACTGCATATAATCTCGATACACTTGTCCTAAAGAGTAGCCTGCGCTATACACCTCGCTTGTATATTTTCCACTTCCGAGGTTCCGCTCGCTGTAAAACATATGTAGCTTGGATATTACCTACTCCATTTCTTAATCTCTCATATATATAGATAAATATATATAATTATATATATATATATATATAT
>NC_068983.1:138248838-138251272 GCF_001194135.2 Octopus bimaculoides | reverse complement strand
GTGTCCTGTCTATTTTTGCCAAGGGAAGTTATCCTTCCCATCTTGATCTGCGATACGTACGGACCCGAGTTTCAGGGTTATTTCCCTTCTTCAGCGTACGATAATCGCCGACCTTTGATGAGAATGACAATCCCTTGGCAATATATAAGTCTTTTTCCAGTGAAGTTATTCACTGATATCGAAAAAGTGAAAACAAGCAATGTTAAATCTCTGAACGAGGTGTTAACAGTAACTGCACGATAAAGTGAAGTATATTTGCCATATATATATATATATATATATTTATATATGTATATGCATGTAGATGTGTATATATACTTACTCACACATACACATACACTCACACACACATATACACACTGACACACGCATGCACACACGCACACAAACATACACACATATGTATATATGAATGTATGTGTTCTTGTATCTGTGTTGTCTATGCTGTCTCCCTCAACCACTTGACAACCGACGTCGTACGTTTCCAGCGAAGAAGACTGATATAATTCGTACCACACCTAAAACCAAAGTTCCACTAGAACCCGCCAAAGTCGTGCCCTAGCATGGCCGCTGTTAGGTGACTGAAACAAGTAAAAATAATAGATAAAAAGGGATGCGCGTGAAGCAAGAGAAAATAGTGAAGGGTAAATCAAAATGTTCATATTACCATTTGAAACAAACTTTTAAGTTTGGTAAGTTGTAGCAATTTTTTTGTAACCACAAGCGTATTGACAAAACTAACTGAATATTAATTAAGCAAATTCACCAGATATTAATTAATTCCTAAAAAGTTATTTACTTAGTGCTGATTTTGATTCATTTTGTGAAAGCATGGCGAATCAACCAAAAAAATATCTATAATCCAACAAAGAACATAAATATGTTCTTTGTAGGGATTACAACGATTAATATATCATCTCATTAATTTTCATGTAGTTAGAAATGCGCTCGCTCAGTCAGTATCTACAAAGATGATTTAGTGATTTAATAGGGTAATTAAAAATAGGGGGAAATTATATAGCGACTTCAGATATGAATAGACACTATTCATAAATAGGTAGATACAAACATATATACACGTACATACCTAATTTATTTTCCGATGAAGGCTAAACAAGCCGAGACTTTGAAATCATTGTTAATAATATTCTTTCTTGCTAAAAATAATAAATAGGTACACTACAAAAAGCATTCAGAAATCCTTAAATTTACTGCAAATTCGTTTCTGTTATTACTCGACATGAAAACGAGGATCAGTATAAGTATGCATCACACATTCAAATTCTACCACAAATCCAAATACCAAAATGACCATACAGTACATTTCCACAATACCCCTCAGGTAATCCCTATGACCTTATAAATCTATATTTTAACTTCTAACCCTTATATAATCCCTCACTCATACTCATACTCGAATTTCACAACCAGCTAATTATATTCGCGTGTGTGTGCATCCATGCATATGTGCGTGTATGCGCGTATGTATGTACGTGTGTATGTGTGAATGTATGTATGTATACAAGGTATATATACATGCGTGTACAGGGGCAATAAGACATACAGATACACGTATATGTGGGTGTGCACATATACATATACATATGAATACGAGTTATATGTGTAGACATTGATGTGTATAAACATCTGTACATGTCCAATGCATACATATATATACATGTTTTTATGCTACTACTACTGTTACTGACCTGTCCAACCATCTAAATTTCTTTCGTTTCCCCATCATTTAGACTCTATCACTACAATTGACACTCCTTAAAGCTTTATATCTCTCTCTCCATAACCCCCCATTCCTTCTATCTTTCTACACTCTAATACCTTACTCTCTCTTTCACCCTTATCCTCCCGTTCCTACCGTCTTATTATATTCACTCACCATTCTGGTACACTTTCCCTTATCTCTATTTTTGTATTCCTTTTTCCTTTCTTTTCTTTATTCCTTTTATTATTTTCTTCTTCCTTTTTTTCCTCTATTTCCCCCACCACCACCACCACCACCACCACACACACACACACTTTTTTTCCTCTTCCTTTATTCCTCTCTTCCTGTTTTCGATTTAACCTTACTAATACATTCCCTACTTTTAGGTCACTTTATACAGAACCCTTGATTCAATAACACTGTGTATAAAATCTGTATTTGGAATGATCAATTTCAAAGACTGTTGGATTTTACTCATAGGGTATTGGAATCTTTAAAACGGATTTACAAATACAATATCCCTACATTCACTCTCTATTTCCTATCTTATCTAAACTAACGATTGCTTAACCATCCTCTCACACCGTCTCCGACGAATGAATATGATAAATATCCTGGGAACAGCTGTAAGACCTTATATTTATAAATGTTCTATAATGTACACAGCCTTGGTTTTTTTATCTCATTACGAAAAGTAAGTCCTTATATATA
>NC_068983.1:138242121-138247121 GCF_001194135.2 Octopus bimaculoides | reverse complement strand
ATGCGCAAAAGGATATACTTTCCTTGACAACCCTCCTGCCAAGCAGGTGGAGGGGCTGTCAAAATTCACTTTTGATTAATAAAAAAAAGAACGTACAAAGACAATTGCATACAGGCATGTATACATAAATATATATATATATATGACGTGACATACATCTGTATAGGCGTCTCCATACATACACACAAATATATATATGTGTGTGTGTGTATTTTTTATGCATGTGTGTGTGTATCTATGTATGCATAAAGAGGTGGGTTGTTTTTCTGGTTGCACTCATTCCCTTGAGATGGGAAGGAGCTAGTTGATTACATCGTCTTCAATACTTGACTGGTACTTTATCTTACCGACATCGAAAGAAGGAAAAGCAGAGAGAGCGGGGTAGAACTCAGAAGATAGTGAAGCGTAATTTCATACTGCGAGGCATTTCGCCCAACTTTGTTACGATTCTGCTGAAATAAAGATAATTTCTAACATATACACAAGACTAAAAGGTCCAAGGGACCGTTAATCCGGTGTTTTGGAGTGGTATATATTAAATCTGAAACTTTTATATCATAGAAGAACCAGCTTGGTCATTTGATAACACACAAATACTATTAAATTCACTTTAAATTAATTGATGACATGTAAAAAGGCTGGTCATACAACTGCGAGCTTCGTCACTAAAATTAATTAAAAACTAATTTAACATTTTTTTTGTGTTCTTAAATTATATATCTCGTAACCTACTGTTTTAGTCAACATCCTGTTTTCTAAGATTTGACAATTAATAATGATTGGGGAAAATACTCACAAACGCTTGTTGCATGAAACTTTATATTCAAGTCGATGCTAGGACACTTGATGTAGTAAAACAAGATATTTTAATTAATTAATTTTGCCATTTTGTAATGGGAACAATAATTATATAAATGACTAAATCTGATCAAAAAAGATTTCCGGAACAAACTTGAAATCTTAATTTATTAAAGCGCATACTTCACATTCCTATCACTGCCCTCTTGTGTTGTCAACATGTCACAAATTGGTAGGTGACAAATATACTTCATGAGATCGAATCTAATGTCTGTAAATTGACTATTTAAATAATCTCAACAGTATTTCAAAGCAAAACATGGAGCTACGTTCAAATGCTGCGAGATGAAGTTTAATTTTCTTACATAGTCCAGTTATAAACTCTTCTTAATTTCATCACTGAACACAACCGTCGCTCATTTATCTCGGTATTGCATCAACACATGCCAAGAATATTTGTTTAAAGTATAAAGAGGTGTAACTGATGTGTGTGATAAAGTTGATGTATTGGAACTCCGGACTAGATGTGTTCGTCAATATTTTCTTTATCTTTCCTTAAACATAAAATAGGAATTCATCATGATTTAACTAAGTATTTTTCTCCTGTGAATTAATTCTGGATTTTCCTATGCGATATGTAATGATTTTCCTATATAATATGCAATAGATGTATCACAGTCAGAGTTTCTGACTGTGTTTTTGGTTGTTCGATTAACTGAATATTCAAACTCATTGAATCAGTGCGCATCCTATAGGCAGCGGCGCGCGTTATCCAAATTTTCGCCGGAATCAATGCGACGTTTTGACAAAAGTGATTTTTCAATTACAGACACAGTCTATCCGACAGGTTTCTATACAGTTTCTGTCTGCACAATTGCATTTACAATGTATGGCTTGACTTGGGCTACAGAACCTGACAAGTGGAATCGAACCAGAAAATTCGTTTAGAGGAATAATTCACTTGGGAAACTTCGGTATTGAATTTGAATTACCAGTCTTAATATAATAAAACAATTACTGGTTCAGTCTCATATCTTGCTGCTGTAAATGTGGTACACAATATGGCCGTAGTTCAAGTATCTGAAACAAGTAAACAAGGGCGATGATTAACTAAACAACAACGAAAGAAAGTTGATGTAACAATCACATTATTTAGTATTGATTCTGGATCAACATTTAATAAAATCAAGATATCAAATATTGAAACAATTAGTCAATTATACCAAATAAAGTTATTAACCTATAGCCTTGTTGCATATCTAGCATTATATTGAGCCATTCGTCCTACACACGAAATTGGCTCAGTTTACAGTGTTCTGAAGATATTTCTTGCGACATTTAAGACGAACAACTGTTTATCGGGATGTGAGACAGCGTCTTAATTTGACTTAATTAAAATCAAGTTATGTTAATATAATAACGTTAACATTATCTCTACATGAAAAGATGATCTCATCACTAAGCTATACCCAGAACTATTCAGAGGCAATGGCAAGTTAAAAGACTTTAATATAAAATTGTCAATCAATTACGATACAAAAAATAATACAACTTGCGATGCGAATATCATTTCATATGTAAATACAAGTGGAAAAATGTGAGCGATTCATAAATCTAGTCTGTAGTAAGATTGCCTAGTATGTCTCCTTTTTAAGTTCAACAGCAACAATAGCTTTATATAAGAATTGACAAAGTGAGTTTCGCTTACAAACATGCACACGAAGACACAAAGAGGACAGAATGAATGTACACCAACATGAAAGCTTGGAAAATATTGTTAGGTGAGTCCTGAAGTTTGGTCAACCAACATAGGATGCAAACAATTGTAGAGGTTATTACCAGCCTTCTAGGTTTCAATTGTTAAGAAGTGTGTGAAGATATGTGCTGTATAACCATAGACTTTCCATTTAAGCATTCTCTTCTTTCGTTGCTTAGCGCTACATAATGATACGAAGAAATAACTGGAATCAATTGTTGCAAGAAACTCGGAAGAACCAGTTTAACACCAAACAATAAAAAAAGCCAGAAAAGAAACACAAGCAAGTTCCTACAGGGTCACTCGATCTGCTAGATATATGCACCAAAAATCACTCATAACACAGTCTGCTGCCGTGAAAAATGGAACTTCAAAAGCTGAGATGTTTAGTTTAGATCAGTGGTTCTCAACCGGGGTCCATATGGCCCTTGAAGGTCCATGTAAGATTTTTGGTGGTCCACACAACAAAACAGTTAATTGGGAATCCACAATAGTAGTTTAAGGGCCGTTGAAAAGAATTTGCTTTACATGTATGTATTGGTATGTATTGCAAGAAACAGCTAGGCTCCTTTCTCTAACATTTTACATAGTTCAACTTACACAAATTAATGTGTAAGAAACAATACAGGAATTTTAAAAGAAATTTCTATAAAGCCACTTTTTAAACACCGAACGGCTATGGAGGTCCACCAGAATAAAAGAGTAATCAAATGGGTCCCTAGATAAAAAAAAACATGGTTGAGAACACCTGGTTTAAAGGGGCTTTTTGCTCCAGGTTCGATTTAGTACACTAAGCATTTAGCAAGTGTTATCTACACTTAGCTCAGACTGATAAGCCATTCTGAGTGGAATTTAGAAAACAAAGACTGTAAGTATTCCAGTCCCTTGTGTGCGTAGGTGTGTACTTGCGTGAGGTTGAGTGTGTGTATGAGTAGTGTATGTATGCTTGCGTATGAATGAATTTGTGCGAATATATGCTTGTATATACATATATGTATATAATATCAAAATAAGCAATAGGATATCGAGATTATGCAATACGACCGTTTCAAGCGGTTCCATTTAATTGAACAATGCAATCATTACATCAATTTAAATGCAGGGCTATCCTTAGCTGTATAAATAAATAGAATTTTTTGATATAATTTTACTTAAATTCTCTAATAGAGCAAGAAGAGGGGAAAAGTCCATGTTTCTACTAATGTAGCTCAAAATATACTAGACTTCTAAGAACTGTATGAAGTTTGTTAGGGTCATAGCTTGTAACAGATTGTGATTCATTTTTAATTTCTTAGTCTTTTTTGTCAACTACTAAATCTAAGGCTAGAGTATAGTGTCTGTTTAGAATGGATAGACGGAGTGAGTTGAGAGTTTATAGTTGGGTAAGGTCATAAATATTATCAGGATTTTAGGAAATGTGTAAGTAACTGTCTATATAAAGGAGGCTGGGTAGGAGAAGACCCTAAATCAAGATGTTAATTACCAGTTAAAGTGGCAAGATGTTGATGTTGAGGAAATTATCATGAGGTTCAATGGATAATTGTATATAAACAATATTGTTATATTGTATGAAGATAAATTTAATATTACTAAAAATGATATTATAACCAGAAAAGATTAACTGTGTATATATACCAAATTTCAACATTAGAAAGGGAAGATTACATAGAATTAGTTTAATATTCATTCCTGTACTTAATAATTTGCTTATAAGGTTGTTTCTATAAAGATTGCTCTGGGTATTTACTTATGGAATAAGTAAATATTATTATATTAATTGTAAGCTAAGAATCAGAAAAAAATCAGAAAAATAAGTTTGCACAGATACATACACATATTTAACTATGTGCACACATGCAAATATACACAAATATTTGTGCTTTATTATGGGTATGTTATAATCAACTCTTCTAGACTTAAGTAACTAGAAAGTTTATATTTCTCTTTCAGAACATTAATAACTTATAAGAGATAAGAGGTTAATAGGTAAAGATATCAAAATAAGAAAACACAATAATAAGAAATTATAGAGAATAGTAAGAAAATATATATAACTTATCATATATAATATTAGTGGGTAAGTTCACATCATATACGACACTAAAATTAATTTACCTTATCCAGGTTCAAGTGCAGTACCTGCAAACGCTAATTTCGAAAATATTAAAATGTACGAGTGACCCTATGTACGCATGATACCATTAGGTCTAATCTATTATTAACCAGGTTGCTCTTGTCCCTATACATAAAAAATTACATAAGTTTCCATAGAGCAAATCTCGACCCGTAACGACTATCTCTATAAGGCTGCGCTTTCCTTATAATATCCCATTTAAGGCTAAATTCAATTCTGCTTTCCTTTAGTTCCCAAATCTTGCTAGATAAGGATGTACAATTGGCCTTATGTTTTAGCCCGAAAGATGAAAAATGGTTATTAAATGGTTAT
>NC_068983.1:138234315-138242111 GCF_001194135.2 Octopus bimaculoides | reverse complement strand
ATATATCTTTATTATTTTTATTCTTACATTTTCCTTTATACTTCCTATGCATCTCCTTTTCCCGAATAACTTCTTATATTGAGTGAGCTCTATTATTTCCTTCAATTTAACTCTCTCATATCGTCTCTGATGATGGGATATCTTTTATAGCCTTGTAACAGTTGTAAGACTACTCTTCTATTTATAAAATGTCCTAGAAATTATTTTTTCACACTGCCTTGGCTTTATTGTTTTATTTTATTTAACACACACACACACACACACACGTATATGTATATGCACAACACATGCAAAAAAATCATCTTTTTAACTGAGGTACAGTGTCTTGTGAAGAAGATATTTGAGAACAGATTTATGTTTGCAAAAAACAGATATATAATAACAGATCATAAATTTATTTATCAAAAATGTTATGAGGATAAAAATAGACCTTTTTTATAATGTTATTCAATAAAACCAACTTCAGCTTCCTTCGTCAACTGCTTCTATATGAGATCTAAATCACCTACATGCTCGAATCAAGTGGTCCTGGTTCATATTGGACATTATTCCAACTATGGCAGCTTTCAAAGTATCTTTGGTGTTATGGGCATGTTCATTGACTTTTCTCTCAACAACGCTGCACATGTAATAGTCCAGTGGATTGAGATCTAGGGAATTAGGAGACCAAATGTTAGGGTTTATGTGATCATGAAAATTTTCAGGCTTCCATTTCTGTGTTACTAGAGCCATGTGTGTACTCATATTAGAAATAATTAGACACTCCCTTCATCGGGATGTTCAGTCTGATGAAGGGAGTGTCTAATTATGAGTACTATACCATATTGTAAGACACATGTCAGAAACGGCCCATAGATGGAGACTTTTAACATTACCTCTGTATTGTACAGGTTCTTTTGATATAGTATATATATATATTCTTTTGTAATGTGCACGTCTTTATAATATAATACGTATAAATTTTGTAATATCATATCATATCATATCGTATATATTTACCCACTATTTGTTATATAATACTGAACGTTTCTATATATATCGTAATATACTGTCTTAAATTGTTAAACATTTTTATACAACTTGGAAGCTATGCTTGTTTATAAATATTTTAAAATAAATATTTTAAACATTCATGATATTTCTGAAGTTTATGGCCTTGTATATGCCTGTATACCTTTATCTTATCTTACTATTATTTGTATATTAGACATTTTAGATACTTAAAACTATGTTAATTATTGATTCTAGGGTGATATGCACGCACATATATATTTAATCTTTTGTTGGATATGCGGTATTGTTCCTGTGGTTTTCCACCCTTATGCCTTATGTCTCCATTCTAACTATAATTTATATATATACATACATATATATATATATATATATATATATATATATATATAATGATTTACTTTTCGTAATGAGATAAAAAAAACAAGGCCATATATATATATATATATATATGTATATTTGTGGTGGTGGGATGCTGTTACATCTGATTCTTTCAGGTTTGTTTCAACAGTTGGTTCCACTAAACAACTAAAGAGGACAATATCTTTAACCTGTGTGTATGTTTCTGTGTGCGTATGCGTGTGTATATGTGCGTGCGCGTGCACGTGTGTATGTGCGTGAGTGTGTGTGTGTATGTGCGCATGCGTGTAAGTATATTTGCCTGCGCATGTGTATTTCTTTTCTCGATACACACAAAAATCGGTACTAAACCGAAAAGTGGTTTATGTCGAACCAGTTACCTTGCAATGTCTCTTCTGTCCAAATTATAACTATTACGTTGACACTCTCACTGCCAGAACTACAATAAACTAGGGAGTTTTGCGTTAGAAACTTGAAACATGTAAACAATTAAGCATACACAGACATGTAGTTTTTCGGATGTGTATGTAAGTTAAAATTTAGAATTATTGGCATAACAATGTAAGAATATTTTACTTAACAAAATGACAGCGTACTAAATTCTCCTCAATGAAAATGTCACCGAACAATATTGCAACAAATATATCTTATGAAATGCATCTGCCATATATTACAATATTCTACTCTTCCCAGATTGACAATGTGCCAATATCCTTATATTGCTTCAAATTCTTTGAAATTAGCCAAACTGTTTCTCCTAGATCATAAAACTGAGGATTGGTTTTGACCTTACAGTTCGAAGATTTGAACCTTGTTTAAACTTTATGGCGCATCATTAAATCAAGAGATATAGAACTTTAAAAAGTAATGAATCTTTATTTGCAATTCAGGGAAATTTGAACAAACTGGAGTCCGCATTATTGAAAACGTTTATTGACAGTATAATTAAAATGATACAGTCTAAATTATGTCTTGATGTTAATGAACATCATATTTTCATTAAAGAATAAATATGAAATAGTTATACTTTTTTTTAAAAACATATCTTAATAAAGTGAAAAGACAAAGTGGCGAACTGGAAATATCGTTGGCGCGCCGGACTAAATGCTTAGCGGTATTTCGTCCGTGTTAACGTTCTGTATTCAAATTCTGCCAGGGTCGACTATGCCCTTCATCCTTTCAGGATCGTTGAAATAAGTACCAGTTAATCGACTTGCGCCCTTTCCAAACATTGCTGGCGTTGTGCCAAAATTTGAAACAAATTTTGTGAATAGTCTCTTTTTCAGTAAAGGAATAATTGATATATGTGTTTTGTGCGTTTCTGCAATTAGATTTAGCACGTTCATGGACATTCAAACGTGGAAAGACCTCCGCTGCGGAAATTCTCTCGGGAGTAAATTTCTCCTACAGCTGACGTGTGAAAATAAAAGCAGTACTGGGGTATGAATAACGCCATCGGAGCATGCGTTTCTGCGTCGTTACGTTCCATGAGCTACTAAAACGAAATTTGTCATTCAGAGCCCATTAAACAACAGTAACTCTTATATTTGGCCAAAAAATAGTAAATTTGCTGATACGCGCCAAACTCGATCAAGATGGAATTGATTAAGTAGAAGAATGCGAAACAGCGTCGATTGAAAAATTTGTCTGTACAGTTTTATTTGAAGCGCCAGTGTACTCTCAGGCGTTGAAAGAAGAAAAGTTTTCCTTTCGATTTTCATAATTCAAATAAAAATATGAACCGAGAAATATCTCTAAATTGTCAATGCCATACTAAAGAAGATATAATCTAGATTTCTTTAAAATTATCTCCACTTTCAGAGAAGGTAAAACAATTGCCTAGTGACAGACAAGACAAGCTCCTAATTAGGAAGTGAGATAATCGAAATGATCATGAAATGTCCTGAAGTGAAACGGCCGGAATGTCAGTACTTGTACATAGTACATACACACACGCAGTCACATAAACAACTATACACATGTATACACATGCACACATACAAACTACATATATCTCTTGTATGCAAAAGTCAATAAGGGGCATCTGTAAGTTGTCAGCGATATTGCTTTAGCTGATAGGAGGATTAAAGTTGTGATGTTCATACTTAAACAATGAATATCTATGGTTTATATGAGTAGGAACGGGATTCGATCCAAGATTGCATTTTTTTTTTCTAAAACTACCCCGAATATATTTACCACAGGACACATATACAAGTGCTAGAGTGCGTTTTTGTATATATTTTTGTATATCAGCAACGGAGATTCTGCATTGGCCATTGATTGTATTCCTACGAATGTATGAAGTTTCTGCATTCAGAATTATGTATGTGTATTTTTTGGGGGGAGATTATATGAAGACAGCAATCTATGTACATTTATCTGATTTTACGTGCATATATATATATGTGTGTGTGTGTGTGTGTGTGTGTGTGTGTGTGTGTGTGTGTGTGTGTGTATTTGTATGTATATATGTATATATATATACGTATCTGAGTGTATGTCTGTACTTCTTTGCTTGTGCGTTTTACGTGTGAGTATATGTGTATGCTTGAATCTACTAGTGCATCACTACTTTTCTGCCTTGCTGTTATATTACAGTATGTGCATGCGGACGGTTGCGTCTGTCTGTGTGTCTGTGTGTATTTGTATATGAATATTTGTGTGTGACAAGAAGAGTGGAAATAGAAATTGTAAGAATGTGTTTGTGAATAGGTGTGACCGAAAATGTGTGGGGAATTATATGCTATTGTGTTTATATATGAATGTAAATATTTCTGGTTGTATGTATAACTACATGCGCATGTGTGTGTGATTTTCAGTGATTGTAGCACTAAGTATGCGTGTGTACTAGTGCGCGTGTGTGTTTTCCCATAATCCCCAGTCTTTTAAGTATGAATCTCACGTCTGAGTTGCTACTCTAAACTTGTACATGTCGTTGATAAATTGCTCTTTCTGTCTCTTGCTGCATTCGAAACCAACACAAGCCAAACAACACCACCACCACTACTCTTCTCTCACTTAAGGCTGCCATAAATGACAACAACCACTACTATTACCACTGCTACTACAACTATAGGAATAAATTAATCATTATCGCCTCCATCTTTAACAAGACTTCTAACACTATTAGAATATTACAGATTCCTAAGCAGCTAGTACAAATTTACCGTCAGTAGTAGTAGTAGTAGTAGTAGTAGTAGTAGTAGTAGTAGTAGTAGTAGTAGTAGTAACTTTTATTGTAAGACCGACGGAATATAACAGCCCTGTATCTCTTCAGTATCATCTATATGATGAACAACTCACTGTTCACTTCCACCACCACCCCTACCACTACTATAAATACTACAACTACTACTATTACTACCACGAACACCACTGTCACTATTACAGCTACTACTAATACACCGACAAACTAGCTATAACTAACTGCATCATTAACCCAGAGCACTGTCATCAATGCTAAAAAGCAACGACAACAACTAGAACAAGTAACAATAGTAATAACAATGAAATCAACAACTTGAATACCACCTAAGACCTTATCAATCACTAAGAAATTCAAAGCCCAAGCCACCATGGACAACATCCATAGCACCATCAGCAGCGCCAGCAGCGCCAGCAGCGCCAGCACCATCAGCTTTTAACACAATATTCTTACTGCGCCACCACTTACACTGCAACCAATAACAAGAGTAATACCATCCAACAACAACAATAATACAGTCAAACACATATATAATTATCACCATCTTTAAAGAGGGCGAGCTGGCAGAATCGTAAGCACGCCAGACATAGTGCTTAGCGCTTTTCGTCTGTCTCTTCGTTTTCAGTTCAAATTCCGCTGAGGTCAACTTTACCTTTCATCTTCTCGACCCAGAGAAGATGGAAGGCAAACAATTAATTTCCAGTTGAGCGATGAGGTTGATGTAATCGGCTTACGCGCTCCACCGACATTGTTGGCCTTGTGTCAATATTTGAAACTGTGAGCTGGCAGAATCGTTGTCACACCGAGCAAAATGCTTAGCAGCATCTCGTCCGTCTCTAAGTGATGAGTTCAAATTCCGCCGAGGTTGACTTTGTCTTACATTCTTTCAGGGTCATGAAATAAGTACCAGTTGAGTACTGAGGTTGATGTAATCGACTGGCACCTCCTTGAAGATTCCACGCCTTTTGCCTATAGAAGAAAGGACTGTTATCACCACCACCTTCACATCTAGTAATACTAAAAGACAGGTGCCAATGAGAGTGCCTCTACACAGTGGTTTGACTTCAGTGAATAAAACGGAAGCCTTCTGAAATCGTATCCTAACGTCTTATAATTCAAAGTACACGTTGGATTATGTTGTCCTAGTTATTCTTTTCTACTCCAGGCACAAGGCTCGAAATTTTGGGGGAGGGACCAGTCGATAAGATCGACCCCAGTATGCAACTGGTACTTAATTTATCGACGACGAAAGGATGAAAGGCAAAGTCGACCTCTGCGGTATGTTGTCCTAGTTATGTAAAAGAAAGATGTGTAATCATGTTAGAAACTTCTTTAATGATAGGTCTGCCTGATGAGGGCTGAGCTCAGATTAAACAAGAAATATTACTATTATTACTGCTGCTACTGCTGCTTCTACTACTACTACTATTATTACTACTACTATTATAACCATTGCTACCCAAAAAGCAACGACAATTATACTAAAAACTAATATATTGAGGGCTGTATATTTACGAATAAATCACTACGAATCCGACGAAATAACTGTAGAATTCAGTTACGTTCCTTACATTCTGAGTTCAAATACCACTCAGGATGACATTGCTTTTCCTCTGGGACGAATTATATCTACCCGATGTATTGGAATGAGACGTATAAAAGACGTGAATTGAATTATAATGGAAGTCTAAGCAGAATCTAAGTTGAAGCTATAAAACGTTATTACCAGCACCAATATGAAAATAAATTAGATTAGGCTCATCTTGCCATGACATCGCATTAGGCAACAGAAAAAGTACGATGACGAGCAAAATTGCAATAACACTAACCACTCCCTTTGGATTATAATGTATAGCACACATATATTACAACACTGGAACTGCATGAAGAGAATGCCATGATCAAATAAAGGATCCAGGCGTTACATATATATATACAAAGAAAGCAGAAAATGAAGAAATATTGATGAACAACAATTGACTTACATTAATTATCATTTATTAATTCAATACAAATAGACTGCATCCCATCTAACAGTTGTTTCTACTTTCAATGATGTATGGTATTGTCATTCATATGCTAAATATTTATCATATTTAGTAATAAAACCGATCTGAAACATGGAACTTCATCAGAGTGAAGAATAAATTTTTAAAAAAGTAGAGCCTAGAGTAGAAAAAGCAAAAGTTGAATATGGTTGTAATCATACTATTTTGCTTGTGTATCTCTTCGGGACATTAAGTAAATGACTAAGCTTAAATTGGTATTTGGTGAATTAATCCTTTGTACGAGGGGATAGGATGGATAAATAATATAAAAATAAAAAATAATAGTGGGATACGCCAATAGGTTTTAGTTGGAGAAGGGGTTAAGATACAATAAGGTTTTAAATTAATCATAATAATTTTTAATAATCATGTTTATTGTACTAATTAATAGTTTTTATAATAATAAAGTGCTAATCAATTATATATAAATATTTTAATTACTATTAGGTGGTTAAGCCCTTCCACCTGCTGTCCGAAGTGAAATAGGTCAAGGTGCAACGTTCGATATAACTGGTTAGTTGAAATTGAAATACAAAAGACTATTAAGACCATTATACAGGGTAAGATAAATAAATGAATGGGAAAATAGTGTAGGTTGTAAGGGGCCCTAAAAAGCTTAAGACAGTACATACTAGATTTTAAAACATGAATATTATGGAACAAATATTAAGAGAGAAACCTATTCGAACATTTAGGAAATAAGACAGTTAGGAATGAAAATGGTCCAAAATATTTTTAAATAGGAATGTGAAATTTGTAAAAACAATGAAAAGAATTTATTCCGTAGGAAAATTAAGGAGATATTTATGGTTAGGAGGAGGTAATAACTAGGGTAAGTGGCCTATTTATATATATATGATATTAGGGATAAAATCATTATTATACTCATTTATTGTGCTTTTAATTATTAATTTTTCTATATGTGACTGGATTTTCATCGCTGAGTTCATGAACCTTGGTTCTTTTCCCTAAAACTATATATATATATATATATATATATATATCGCATCACCGACTCCTTCACCTGCACGTCTACCAACATCATATATTGCCTCTCCTGCTCTCTCTGCCAATCCCTGTACATCGGACAAACGGGGCGCCGCCTGGCCGACCGATTCGCGGAACACCTCCGAGATATCAACGTCGGCAATGACACCCCGGTGTCACGC
>NC_068983.1:138225689-138231427 GCF_001194135.2 Octopus bimaculoides | reverse complement strand
TCTGTGTTCCAGCTTGCTAGGCCACGACAGATGAACTGTAGTTGTAAATGGCGGGTATAGTTCTGCGCAGACTGCACTTCACTATAAAATACTATCGCACTGGCCGAAGGGCTTTTCCTCGTCCACGACCGCGACCAGAACTCTCCAATCTCTGTAAGGATGGGACGGGGGTGAAAACGGCAGGTGAAAGAAATCACTGGAAGCCGCAGTTCTCAACCTGCATGCAGGCGGTTCGCAACATTGGTCGATGGGTGTTGACCCGGATACAACAACATCACTCGGCAGCATTTCGAACTACTAAGTAGTCTTATCTAGGGAGATCACTGCTTGCTCCAGACGAAGAGTGACCTAGGAAAGAAGGCCTAAAGAAAGCTCATCTACTACACACCCATTTGGAAAACTGCGGCCAATGGGCATCCTGCACAAGTACCAGAAAGAAAGATTTCACACGCCATCAAAAGGTTACCAAGGGTTTGAAGATCGCATGCTAGAACGTCAGAAACATTCTTGACTCAGGAGGCAGAGGTCGCCCAGAAAGCTGATTCGCTTTCATTGCTCACGAACTGTCCAGGCTAGATATTGGCTTATTTAATCAAGCTATAGAAAGAAACTTCCCTGTTAATTCAGGGTACCTCTCGATTTTCACGACACACCATATCAGAGTAGGTTTCTCTAACACCAACAAGGTCTCACAAACTCTATCTCTCCTAATAATACTAGTTAACTTATTAACACTAACAATAATATTAACGATAATCTCTCCTTAAATGATAACATTAATGTAACCAGCATTTACAATTGTGGCCCCAATAAAACCTGCATCCTAATGGAAACTGCCGAATTAAAAATGCAAGGTTACCTCTTGTAACAAGAAATTCTTTTTTATATAGGTCTATCCTCTACAATTTTGAAATCCAGACTGGCAAACCATTTCTCTACCTTCAAATACAATCAAAAGCGTAACTAGATAGATAGATAGATAGATAGATAGATAGATAGATAGATAGATAGATAGATAGATGGATAGATAGATAGATAGATAGATAGATAGATAGATAAGTAGATTGGGCTTCACTAATAAAAGATTAAGTGTAAAAGGAATAAACGAATACATTATCCTTTAAATATGTCGTATCTTATTAAGTTTGTGGCATTTGGCTCGGTTTTGTTCTTTAGTTGATGAATTTTGACTGTTTCTTTGTACTGCCAGCTATTGTCGTTGTTGATCTTGTCATTACATCTGCTATCGTTACTGCAGCTGTAATTGCCACTGTTACTGTGGTTGAAAGTCTAGTTCCTGTTGTTGTTTATCATTTTGTAAATCACACTGTTATTGTTGATGAATGCTGTTGTCGTTGTTGCTAGTTTTAAGCATATTACAATTTTTTTTTATATAACTTATTGTAACTCTAACTGTTTCTTTTGTTGCTGCTATTACTCCTTCACATAATTGTGTTAGATTGGTTGATGCAACAGTTTGCTGTTGTTATTTTTCATGTTATTCGTGCTCTTAATATCCTTCTCAATGACGTCGGTGCTGTTGCTGTTAATGTCAATGTTGAACATTATTATTATTATTATTATTATTATTATTATTATTATTATTATTATTATTATTATTATTATTATTATTATTATTGTTATCATTATTATTGTTGTTGTTGTGCTTGTGCTTGTACTTGTTCTTGTTCTTATTGTTATCATCATTTGTGTTCTCGTTGCTGTTACTCTTGTTAATGCCAGGCTTGGCTCTTGTTCTATTGTCTAAAGAGTTATATTTTTTTCAATGCCTGACAAAATGAAACAAAAAACTCAACAATTAACACTACTGAGCTTTAAGCCGTTCTTACTTTTTGTCATTGTTGATGTTGTTGTTGCTGTTATTGTTTTTAATTATTATGCCATAGTTTTACATCATTTGTTTTCTTTCCATGTTATTAATGCTATTCTGATTGTATTCGCTTTTACTGATACAATTTCCTTCGTTCCGTTGTTTTAGTGTCAAAGTTTAGGAAAAGTTTCGATTCTTATATTCTTGTTTACAATACTAAACGATTTTCTTTCATGTTCATTCCTTATATTTCTTTATCCCTTTCGGCATTGTCCTCTGTTATTTTATTTTTATTCTTAGTATTAATGCCACAGCTGCTGTTACTATTGAACCCCCACCCCCACCCCCACGTTTTTAAGTTTTCTTCTCTAATGGCAATTTCATTGGCGCTGATAATGTTTTCGGATAATTTGTGTTCTGTTACCTTAGTAGCAAGACGCTGTAATTATTTATCATGCAAGACAGTATTAATTAGATTAGCCATCTACTTACTATACAATGACATTTACTTACACGTTTCGGAGACAGCAAAAGTAAAGAGACATTTAATTGGAGTGAGAGTGTGTACTTGCGTTAATAACATACCAAAGGCATGTATGACTAAATCTTTAAACACACGGATACATACAAAAGCTAGATAGACATATAGATAGATAGATAGATAGATAGATAGATAGATAGATAGATAGATAGATAGATAGATAGATACATAGATAGATAGATGGATGGATAGGAAGGTAGGTAGGCAGGTAGATAGGCAGGTAGGTAGGTAGGTAGGTAGGTAGGTAGGTAGGTAGGTAGGTAGGTAGTAGACAAGTACTGCAAGATAGATAAGTACAGCAAGAAACATCCATACGCCTTCAATGGAAGGATGGAAAATTGCCTTTCTTCATATAAGCGCTTACGCATATGTGTGTGCGCCAGTTGTTAATGCGTACATTTTGATATACAAGTGAGAGAGAGAGAACCTCACAAGTGGTACGTGTAACTCATTTAAATGGATAGATAGATGCATACATATATACATACATAGTTATGTACGTACATACATACATACTTACATACGTATATATATACATACATACTTACATACATACATACATACATACAGAGACACTTGAACGTTGACAATCGTTAAGATATTAAATGAAAGCTTAGCTTAGACGTAATTGAAGCTGAACAATTTAATATAAGAAACATAAGCAGTTACATATGTCGGTTATGAAAGAGTAGAGAGATAAGGCATCCAAGTAGATAGTATTTAAATGAATAAAATATGAAATAAAATAGCAGGCAAAACTTAATAATAATAATAATAATAATAATAATAATAATAATAATAATAATAATAATAATAAGACATGCTTATGGCTGTAGAAAGGAAGGCTGAAAAAGGAGACAGAAGAAACTTTGTTCGAAGCAGCACAAATTAAGAATTAAGTACTAATTGGATAAAAGCCAATATAGACAAAACCCAAGTAGATCCCCAATCTAGGTTATACAAATCATAAGAGGAGAGTGTTATTCATATAGTAAGTCAATGTAGTATGATTGTGCTGAAAGAATACAAGAAAAGACATGACAATCAAGGGAGAGTAATCGATTGGGAGTTATGGAGAGAGCTAGGATTTGACCATACTGAGAAATGGTATGAACATGAACCTAGTAAGGTATTAGAAAGTAAGAAATATAAGATGTTGTGGGACTTTAATATTCAGACTGACAGAGCAATAAAAGCTAGAAATCGTGATTTAGTAGTAGTAGATAAAGAGAATAGAAAGCGCCAGATAATTGACTTTAGAATCTCAAATAATTAGAAAGTCAATATGTGAGGTATGGCAAAAATAGCAAAGTAGCATAATCTAGCCATTGCGTTATAGAGACTTTTTTGGAAAATGCGGGTAAAATGTATTTCTGTAGTTATAGGTGCATTAGGAACTATCCCTAAAGATTTAAATAGATGGATCGAGGAAATGGGCACGAAACCCAGTTTAGCACTGCTCCAGAAGATTTTATAAGGGATTGATCAGCCGGTTGATATTCAAATTTCCAGAAATCCAGGACAGACTAGGCGGTTGTCCTTGACTTTCCCGGAGAACGCAGTGGTTTTCCTCACCAATAAATCTCTATAGAACACAAATATAACACTTTCACTTACAGCATTGTCCAAAATGCTTGAGTACTGTAAGCGCTCGGTGGCATCTCTGAAGCCAAGAGTCCTATCTCTGTCTTTGCTTTACACCGGACTGCAGTGCGGCACAAAGATGAGCTGTGGAAAAATCATCTGTCGAACGGAGACTGCTTCTGTTCTCAGCGAAGGATTCACAGGAAGAGGTAGTAGAAAAGTAAGAGGTTTATGATAGCGTAAATGCGAGTGGAGGAAAGGTTTAGATAAAGTGGGCTAGAGAATTTAGATCGTGAGGGATTTATGAATATGGAGAAAAAATGAATTTGCTGTTCCAAACCGAGGCTGTAATCCGAGCGGCCTTTATGCAAGACCAGCCCAAACACAAACAGATGTTTGCAGGCAAGAAACGGTCGAGCAGAAGTGGTACAAGACCGGGATGTCTTGGCCGAGTCTAATTCCTGAAGATGTTCGACAAAACGATCACCTAGGTTCTAACCAGTTTGTCTAATGTACAGGGAGAGGCAAAGAGTGCAGAGATTGCCACAAATCAAATTACTAGTGATCCAAGAGAACGTGTCAGAGATGTGGTAGGGTCGGTGGTGGGTATCGCTTAGGACGGTGCTGTTGGAACAGATGGGGCAGGTGCAGCAGCGTGGATGAGAGCAAGGGAAGGAGTCAGGTTGATTGCCAGGAGGGGAAAAGGGGAAAAGAAGCTGCGAACCAGTAGATTGCATGCGTTGTGGGCTCGATTGACAGTGTGAGTGAGTAGGGAAAATATGAGGAGTAAAAAGGATCGGATAGGAATTGGATGAAAGCGTGTTGGAGGGGTGAGGAGGATTGATGGTAAGTGAGGAGAAAAGGGACATTGTTTTCACTAAATTACTGTAAGGCCAGAACTCACTAACGGGCAATACGTACGCACGCACGCGCACAGACTCATACACACACACATACACGCAGTGACACATATGTGTGTACGTAGGTATGGAGGTATATTTTTGCATGTTTTTAGATCTGTCTTCCTGCACGTCTATGGATGTTTGCATATGTGCTAAAATGTATTTGTATGTATGCATGCCATGTCTGTATACAACTTGTAGGGAGATATGTAGATATAGAAAGATACGCACGGTTGCCTTTAACATTGCTGTCACTCTTCAATCAATCCTAGTCCTATAGATAATAAATCTATTAATTATATATCATACCAAAGCGATTCTTTTTTCTGAAATACATAACAATGACCTAAAAATACAAGAACACTGTCTGTCCAGGCTTCTTGCCAATAGAAAAAAATACCAATTTAAAATAAAGTTCTTTACGGCTGGGTGCACAAAATCACACCTAACCAAGAGGTTGGTGATTGGAGTGGGCAGTAAAAAATCAATGTACTTTCGTGAGTGTCATAATCTATTTTGGGGAACTATGCGGTTTCTAGAAAATAATGCAGGTGTATGGAGAGCTGCTATAAGGAAATGTCACTGAATATCGTCATAAACAACCAAGATAGTCATATCTGAGGGAAACAAGAATGGTATCTAACGCCCTGCTGCGGGGCCAGTCTACAGTCGGATAATGATGACTCAGCCGATATATTAAGCGCCAACATATACAAGTATTTGTATATATACATAGACACACACTCATACATATATGTAACAGTGGTTTGACACACGAAAATTGACATATACAGGTATTTACATACATTCACGTACTGATACATATACATATATTGATATGCATATATATATATACACACACACACACACACACACATAT
>NC_068983.1:138219814-138225635 GCF_001194135.2 Octopus bimaculoides | reverse complement strand
ATATATATACATATATATATATATATATACATATATTGATATGCATATATATATATATATATAAGTTTATTCTACATCCACATACAGGGCAACATATATAAGTATTTACATATGCACATAGACACATTCATATGCATTTATCTATGTGCATATATATTTTTTTACACATACGGGCCCACATACAAACATCTATATTCCAGGTGAATAACCCCACTCATCATATATATATATATATATATGTCTAAATATTTACTCTTCCTCGCATACACCCGTACAAACATATTTATACAAGCATGTACGTAGCTATATTTTCGTATTTACATATGCCAGTACATCTCAAGGGCACATACGTGTCTAGTGACAGTTGGACCCGCAGACTCATTTCTAGGATTACATATATAATTACAATACATATAATAATTACAATGCATATAATAATTACTATACATATAATAATTACAATACATATAGTAATTACAATAAATATTGTATTAGTTGGAATGACTTAGATAGTATGTACTACTTGGATAAACAGTCTATAATTGTACATTCGACAATAATCTCGATACATATTGAATATGTTGGAATTATACAGATAGTACGTAGTACTTGGATAGACAGCCTAGGACTGTATTGTCTGTCAGTATGAGTTAGTGGAATACAAAGGTCTCGGGTCTATAACATATAACATAAACATATACAACATATCATTATCCAGTTTTTTTATGCGTAAGTTTGTATTTTTTCGTAACACCAAAATCAAATTTCAAGGACAGGTACACGTATATGCAGGACAATCTAAAAGCACTTTTAATGTTCACTTTAAACAGTATAGCAGGTCCATCGAGTTATTTGGTGGTGTAAGTTCCAAAGTTGTATCGCAGGATGTTTTCACTTGGAATGGGGGTAGGGGAGTTTAAGTCATTTCATTGTTATGTTTTCTGTAATTAATCTGTATTCATTATATAATGTTCCTATTGTATTGTGAAAATGAACATTTGTTTGTGTGCAAACATGTTACCAATCGCTCTGAAAATACATTAATCATCCTATCCTTGGTCAACAACAACGATTCCTAGTCATTTATTTACTTTTTTGAAGCTGGTGATGTGGTTTCTATATCGAGTTTTTAAAATGTCTACAGATATGCCGATATACACACAGGGGCCCCTTCTGATGTTCACAGTGCATTTCTGATGTTCACAGGGCTATTATTAACATTGTTTATCGAGTCCCTTGATGGACCGCCTTCCATGGTTAAGGACCTATTCTTTAGGTTACTCCAAACCTGATTTATTTTCCTATAGTTTATCATATATATGTGGTGCTCTAAGTTGGATGAGTTGGCGTACGATACCTTCACGGTGTGCCGATTAAATATTTTACTGCATTTATTAGATTTCGGAAAGAATTGATCTAGTGTGGCGAAGACCTCTTTTATGATCCAAGATAGATGTGTGATCCTAGATAGGGTTATACCAGAGGGCATCTTGCTTTGTTTTATATTTGCTGTTTGGCTTATTTGTTCTAGCGTAAGGTGTGTTATTGCGACTTTTTGATATGTTGTGTTTTGCTGTAATAGCGGTGTATGCCGCAGGTAGTCTCGTTACAATCATTAGTCTTTATATTCCTTCTTTTTGTTGGCATATTTCGACGATTTGAGTCGTTCTTCTTATGGTACTCATTTGTTGTGTGGTGTGTTTTGTCTTTGGTGGCGTGGTTCTCGGAATTGTTTATATTATTATATGTTATATTATATATTGTTTATATTATTTTTAAGTGAGCATTCTATTTTCGCCCTGTGATGAGCCCTAGCTAAAGTGTCATTGTAGCAGGTGCATGCTTACTGAAAATTTCCTTATTTGCAAACCTAGATATTCTAGCGGAAATACTATTGACTAGTCCTCTTATAATGGGAGTGGGTGATTGCATTGCGCGTTTATATACTTTAAGTTGTCATTGGACTTACGAAAAGGCTCGTACAACCCAGTTTTTAGGCTGAATATAACATCTAAGAAGTTCACTCTACGGTAATTATTTTCAATCGTAAGTTTTTAAAATGTTTGAAAAATATATTTTAAGCCTTCCTATCTCTACTTTACTACATCTATTGAAGAAGAATAGAGCATCATCATTATACAGACCTCCACCGATTTCCGGAAATGAGGATTGAATTAGGGATAGGATGTAAACCCTGACAAAATTTGTGACTTGTTCCAAGTCGGAGGATCCCGGCGCTATGTCGAAGGTATCCACTCTATCCGACTTGCTCCATAGTTTTCCGTCGAAGTCTACTAGAGTGCCACGCGCTGATAGTATGTTATCTATTTCTTGTCGAGGGAAGGATGTCAGTCGAAACTATTGACAACAGAGTTTGATGGGGTATTGATGGAAATTTTATTGATCCTGGAGGAAAGAAAGGAAAGCTGATCCCATTCATCTGCATTTTTCTGACTCTTTAACAATTTTTCCAGCTCGCCAAACATAAACAGCAACATAATAAACTTTTTTACGTTAGGCACAAGGCCCGAAATTTTTGAGGAGGGGGCAAGTCGATTAGATAGACTACAGTATGCAACTGGTACTTAATTTATTGACTCCGAAATGATGAAAGGCAAAGTCGACCTCGGCAGAATCTGAACTCAGAACGTAGCGGCAGACGAAATACCGCTAAGCAATTCGCTCGGCGTGCTAACGTTTCTGCCAGTTCGCCGCCTTACAGCAGCTTAATAATGACAAAGTTATTTTACTAAATTTTTCATTAATTCTAAAATAAATTGAAATAAATTACCGTATGTTTCAATCGAGATATGACAATAAAAGGATAAGAAAACAAACAAGACATGGTCGATAATAAATGATCACCAGATTCAAAATCGATACCCAAAGGAAACCGAATGATTTTTGATTTGTCGAGAATATAATCTTTCAGGCAATGAAATATACGAAAAACAGGCCTCTAGAAAACGATAACACTGACAAGTTCGAATGGAACATTTCTATAATTTCAAATATGATAAAAAACGATAGGCTGTTACACGCGCCGCTAATATGTCTTCTGAAGACGGAATAAAGTTTTAAATGTTAGCAACAAGTTCCATCGTCTTACGGCCTTGAATGAAATAATGGTAGCTTCCAATAAAGTCCAATCGAATGCATAGATAAATAACTTTTCAAAATTGTTTTACATGCGAGCGTGAGACAGTGTCAAATTCGTGGTAAGCCTTTCGACACTAAATATATTTCACTCCATGATAACTGTAGGGCCCGTCCCCACGGATCAATGATGGTTTCAGATTGTGGAGATATTTCTTCGTGTTATTTCCACTTAACCTCACTCCTCTCATACAGCAATGAGCCAGGGAATTACCCAAAATTTCAAATGCCATTATAGAAATAATTTTACGAAATAATTAATCAACGGCGAAATTTCTATTCGAAACTTTCAATGCCAATTTTCAATTAAGGATGCGCACTTTACATCTCTTGTTGCATGGACCTCTGCTAAATCACTCAATCTTTTGAGAGCTTTCGCCTATTTTCATGTTTGACAATATTATTTCTGATGATTAAGATGAAGGGGATTCTGATGGTTTTAATATTAGGTAGGGAAACAATGCAGACAGTACAAACAACGTCCATTGAGAATCCTTTACATAATCTCCGAGATAAAATTATCAATGACTGGATTTGAGGTGACAACGATATTGAATTACCCAAAACTTTTTCACATCATGAGATTATTGATATTAGGGTTGATCCCGTAGAAAAGAGATGCATCAATTTGTTTCGCTGAAGATGATAATGGAAACGAAAGAATTGAAAAGGTGTATTAGAATAAAGCTAAACCATGACTGGATATGATTAGTTCATGTTTTGCACAGAATTCGAATTTCGCTGTGCAACAAATAATGGAAGCTTAAAAATTCAATCATCAACTACAAATTATAACCCCGCAAAAAAGAGAAAAAATTAAAAATTTATAAAGAAATCAATTGCTTAAATTGATATCCAGAGTTTTACTAAAAGCGTTGCTGGTCTTTCCTCTCCCTAATCCATTATAGAATTCAAGGATTGGCGTACCTCTGATGCACTGCCCAGAATCACATCCCAGTCTCCACTTGACCCACAACACCACTCCATTAAAATGAAGAAAAGTGAAAAGACTTGTCTGAAGTGGCGATCACACCACTTCGCCCGGGAATCTTTGCGGATGCTGCGCCCTAAATATATGCCAACGCATTATTACAAAAGTGTGTTGGTAGCAGATTGACATTCTGACCTATTGGTTGCTTCCCTTCCTTAAAACACGAAAGATTATAAACTCCGCTCTGGGCAGATGAAAACTGATGAAAAACAACGGTTTACACCTTAGTAAGTGATGGAGATGATGAATATATTTCCCCTTTACCGCCCGAACTTTCAGGTAGAGCTTGCTCTCAACTCGTTATTGGAAGTAACTAACCACTCTGCAGTTGTTAATCAGTGAATGGAGATTTTAAAAATCAAATTGAATGCAGGAAATATCATACAAGCAATCAAAATTAATATACTATTACTGACAAGGTAAGGAACAATAATTATTGAATGGAGGAAGAATGAATTGAGTGATACCGAAAGAAAAAGAATAAATGCAGTTGGATCCAACCAGTTATCTTTGATGCTTTGGGAACGGTGATGAAGAATTTGAGTGTAAATTTTCGAAAACTAGAGTTTAATCTGGACGCGAGTGCAGAAAACCTATTTGTTTCATTCAGCACGAATTATCGGGAGATTCCTGGATACGAAGTAAAATCAGATATGAAAAATCATAAAACATCATTACAAGAGATTTTTTTATAGACGGAAGGGAAATGCTTTTCATCTTAGACCATGAATTATGGTTCAATAGGCAGCATAATTAACCCTGCTACAGCATCAATACCGTATAGCTGCAGTTTAGTAGTAGTAGTAGTAGTAGTAGTAGTAGTAGTAGTAGTAGTAGTAGTAGTCACAGCAGCAGCAGTATTTGTACTGTCCTTTGTTCCACGGCCAATTTTTTTGATTATACGGCCAACTTTGCATTCTGTTTGTGGAGTTTCATTGTTATATACAAGTAGTGTATTATACATTATTCATAACATTAATAGCCACGCTAAAATATAAATACTCTGCGCTAATTAAATATAATTTGTGCAGTGACTTCGATAAAATTCTTTATAATGTTTGTATAAAATACGTTATGTTCATTAAATATATTTTGGACAGCTACTGCAATAAACATCTTTTCAGTAGAACTCTAAATCGGAACCATGAGGCGAGCAGACCAGATCATTAAAACCAGTAAGACTACTATATAACTAGGTAAATTATCTTCATTCAAAAACCTCTAATAACAAATTAGACTTGTAACACTATATTACTGGAATTTCTCTGGTCCTGCTCTATGTTCATTACTAAACACAAAGGATGTATTGAAGCTGTCATTATCATCATTTATCTATTCATCCATTCATTCATCCACCTTCAGGGAGAAATTGCCTGACATCATTTGTGTGACTGGTTGCCAAGACGTTTTAATATCTGCGGTCATGGTTTCATTCTAACAAAACAAGAAAATTTCCCCAAATCTCTTTTTTGATACAGAGCACCATGACAACAGAAAGAATTGAACTCAATATCGAAGAAGGTCAAAATTGCTGGAAATTAAAAAAATTTATAATACTGCTGATAAGGGAACTATGAAACAGTACTGTAGCTGCTCAAAGTAAAATTGGCTGACCTATTGAGTGCTTATCGTCATCAAATGTTACATATATAAATGTTATATATATATATATAT
>NC_068983.1:138218535-138219557 GCF_001194135.2 Octopus bimaculoides | reverse complement strand
CAGAAGTAAGGACTTTCTAAAGTATCAAGGGAAAATCCCAAATGCGTAAGAAGATATGAAGATGCACCTGTACAGAGAAACAAACACACACACACACACACACACACATATATATATATGCTGGCCATCCCACAAATAATGTGGTTTTTTATGCTTCTTTTATTTATTAAATTTACAATAAAGTTCCTTTTTAATCTAAAATATACTCTCCTTCATTTTCTACAATGCTCTTTCATCTATCTGGTAGACTTGCAAAGCCCCTCTTCAAAATTCACTTGTCCGTGAAGAAAAATACTCCTCCAGCACTGTTCTGACCTCGTCGATAGAATTGATATATTTTCTGTCTATATCATTTTGAAGACTACGGAATAAATGATAAGATGGCCGAATATGATGGGTGGAGCATCGTCTCCCATTCAAACTGCTTCAGCCTTTGGAGTGTCATTCTCGCTGTATGTGACCGAGCATTATCCTGATGGAAAAACACCTTTCGTCTTGAAACTAGATATGGTCGTTTTTCATCTAGCGCTGACTTAAATGACTGGTTGAATGACCAAATCCAAGCTTCTCTGCTCCTTCCTCAACAGCTACGTTAGTATTTGGTTCCACCAGGGTGTGCAGGACGTCTTCTTCGAGCTCTACAGATCTTCCAGGACGAGGCTCGTCTTCTAGGCTGTAGTTTCTGGCTCGGAATTTCTGGAACAACCGTTGTCGCTAGCTTGCGCTTATTGTCCGATACCCATGTACTGCATTAATATTCCTCACATTTTCCGATTGCGTTGTTGCCTTCATTGAACTCATGAGGTAAAATATGCTCCTCTATCACTTCCGTTATAGCTTTGAAAAAATAACTGTTAAAATAGAACTGCACTCTTCAAAACTTGCACTAGGCATAAGTCCAAGGTAAAACTTTAATCTTCTTTTATAGCAAGTTGATGCAGATTGTTTATTCCGTTTATTCCTCCGACTTTTACGACTTTTAGCTCATGAAATTGATAAAACCGCATTACTTATGGGATGAC
>NC_068983.1:138205831-138218525 GCF_001194135.2 Octopus bimaculoides | reverse complement strand
CATATATATATATATATATATATATATATATATATATATGTGTGTGTGTGTGTGTGTGTGTGTGTGTGTGTGTCACTGCAGTAAGATTTCACTTCCACACACGCCAGCTTAATTTAATTCGGCCTTAATCGAAAGTTACCTGTTGTTTAATGTCCTGTTGCTTGCGTTTGTATTTGTGTACCATTTCTCCGTTGTTTTTCCGTCCTTGTTTTCGTATAAATTCGCTGCTTTCTTCCATTTAGGTGGCAAATATTCTTCACGATATCGAGCAGCTGCTGTTTATACCTCGCTTATTTATTTATTATTGCTTGTTTTCACTTTTTCGAGATCAGTAACTTTCGTCACTAGAAAAAAGTATATATATACCATACACACACACATATAATTTTTTTAGCCATTTCTTCGTCGATGAATTTCGTAGTCGAATGTGTGTGGGTGAAAATTAATCTTGTTTTAAAGCATTAGACATTGGACTTGATGTCGTTGATTCGTATCTTATCGTCAGCATTACTGTGAGCCCATAAACATGTCGCTGAATTTTTGCTATGTTGTACCGAGATGTACCGAAGCAGCATTCGCATTTACTATTTGCATTAAGTTCTATTTACTCTATACATTTACACAGGTTATTGGGCTAAGAAGTGAAAGCAATGGAAAGCTGTTTTAATATACAAAATATCAGATTTGAGCCTTAAAATTATTTCGACCAGCCTCATCATTAAGTTCAATATATTTATTACAGCTTGTTAGCTCTGAGCATAGGTTATAGTAGCTTGCTACTGAATACTGACTACTAAGATGCAGACACAAAGGAATTCGCTATCAGTTTAAATCTTACACATAAATACTAATTTCTTGACGATCAGAAATTGAATCTGAATTGCTAAAATATAAGCGAGGAAAGCTTAATTAAAATATCTATTTAAAAGATAATTAATGCTCGTAGATGTCGCAGGTAACAGATAATTATCTTTTTCTCCTTAGCCCTTCTCCTCTCTGCCTTCTCCTTCTCTCTATCTACCCGTTTACACATATACACACTTTGTGTGCGTGTGTGTGTATGTGTCTGTGCCCAATCTATAAAACACACTGTATACGCTTAATTTATTTCATAAATTATGGAAATAGATTTTTACCAGAATTACAACACCCAAGCACTCGTGCACATATACAGATATAAAAACACAAACACACACGCACAGGAATGAGTGTGTGCATGCCGCGATGATAGATCGCTAGCCACTACACATTCTTTATATTCTCTCCTTGTTTCATTCTGTGTTCCTTTCTGTGGAAGAGCGTAGGCTCCAAACGTTAAAGGCTTTTTCACTTCCCGAGCGTTAAACTAATACATCTGTTTGTTATCATATATATATATATATATTCCAGACCTCATTACCTGAGTTCATTCAGCAGGTGACACTGACGCTAGACACGCTCTATCTCACTCAATACACCGTTTCTCGATTTCGTACATATCGCGATTTCTGTAAAATCTCGTGATTTCACAAAAAACTCTTATTTTTATAAAAGATAATTTTACTTTTGTTTTAATGTAAATGTTTCACTCAGTTTTGATGGGAAACTTATCTGCGTATTCATTTTTTATTATCCTCCTTCCCGCTCTGACACAATATATCTTTTCCTTTATACCACGTCATCGCATTTCTCTTCCAAATCATTATGAAAGTCTGAATGTGAAGATGAAACGCTGTTTACTATTCGTTGCCGTCTTCATGCTGAAATTTTCCTCCTTTTTTAATCTGCATTCTCTGCAGCCTTTTTTTTTTTTTCCCCCTCTTTTTCTGCTTCTATGGTTATTTGTGATCCGCCATTTTGGTTCAGACTCCATCTTCTTTACTTTAGAAATATGATGTTGCAATTTGAGAGTAGGATTTCTACTAGAGATATTTTTGAGGGAGAAGTTCGACTAAGATTATTTCCATTTTCAACTTGGTTAAAAGCGTGGTTAGAAAGGTTTCTCTTTCGAATGTTATCCCTGTAGCTCAAGACATTACTGTTTTTTAAGACACAGATCGCTTAGGTAACAACAACAGTTTCCATGGTTATATTACAATTTTTTTCTTGATATTGCTGTTGTTTAAGGAAGGAGAAGGGGCATTACAGCACTTGAAACAACTGAATTTTCTGTACTCTGCTAAATACTTACTTTTAGGTTCTTTATGAAAATTTTATCGGGGACGGTTTTGTATTTCTCGGTTATCAGCTTCTATTAGCCTAATACCCAGGCTCACTTCGGGTTAGTCTTCAAATTCATCCATAATTACAGCAACAAGCTTTTCGATTCTCCCTATAAGTCTTTTATGAAGAAAACCAAAGCCGAAACGTTAATTTCTATTAGTCTTGACTATGTTCTTGCCTTTACCTTAATAAATAGTATTCTCCCATAAAGGGAAAGAGGTGTATATTTTTGGACATTTGTAACAGTGGAGGTTTTTTGACATCACGTTCAATGGAATAGTATATTTGTTAATCTACATGAGAAACTACTTCCCACATAGTTGGTGCCTGATCTTATCTATTTTATTATTTCTTAGAACCCACCAATGTTCGTTTTCACATGGGATATATATATATATGTACGTGTGTATGTGTGTGTGTGTGTGCGTGTGTATGTGTGTGTGTGTGTGTGTGTGTGTGTGTGTGTGTGTGTGTGTGTGTGTGTGTGTGTATTGATACATAACTGAACCTCTTCATGAATCTTCGTTTTTTCTCTCGCTTTCAGCACGTGTTAATGTGATACTTAAGGTAGTTTAGCATCATTTGACGTCTTCTTTTAGCGTATGGCTTGGCCTGTTGAAATACTCGCTAGTTTCCCTTAATATAGTTTTATAACTATACATATAAAATTATGTACTCTATAAATTTTTCCTTCATTTTCATTTATTTAATGTCTTTTCATTTATTTTTTCATTTATTTTTCATTTATTTAATGTCTTTTGTCTATGTACCAACTGGCACACTTGACTTTCTAGAATGTTGTCTTCCATTAAATGTTGTCTAACCGTATGCATGAAACCACCACATTCGCCAACGCGTTTCTATTAACAGATTTTACATCCTACAATAGTCACCTGTTATCATTATATTCTAGTGGAAAGAAAAACTACCGTCTTTGTTGTTACAAGACACGCTGCTGGCACTCTTGTCCAATGTGTTATTTTCGATTTTGTTTGTATTTCTAAAGTCCGTGATAAATATGTTTGTGTTATTTTCCAAATTTTCAAATTTGTCTGTAACGTTAAAGACATTAAAACATTCCCTTCCTCTGAAGAAACAAGATGGCCGCCATTGTATTCAAAATCATCACCCACATCTCCACAATATACACAACGTCAAATCAGAAACAGACTAGCAAAATAGAAGCAGAATAGCGAGGACAATATGTCCCCTTCTTAGGGTAAAATATTGTCAACAATTTTTTTTAACTCTCGCGTTGTGTATGTTAACAAAACTAGAAAAAATATACAAGACTAAACTACATAATAGAAAATGACAAATATTAAATCTAAAGGGAAGGACGTGAAACATGCCTTGTTGCAATGAAATTCAAAAATTATGAGAAGGAGGCAGAAGGAGGAGGAATAGGAAGAGGAGAAGGAGGATGATAAAAGTCTACACTCCCCCCAATTCTCAGAAAAATATGAACACAATGCTACACACACCTCAGGAGCACGAAGTACACCAAGTGATGCAATAAAGACACGCATGAAACTACCAAGGAAGAAAAATTAATAATGTTCTTGATAATTACATATACTAAGCTTAACTGAAAGATAAAGAGGTTCCTTAGGCTTTCGTAGTATCTTGGATTCCATCTCACTATGCCGCGTTTGTGACAAGTGTTTCCTATCGTGGCAGCGGATCAACCCAAACTTGTGAGAGAAACTTGTTATTTAGCAGCTGTGTAGAAGTTTATCGAATGTTTGTATCAATAATACTAACTGGAGTGGGGGGGTATGTCACACAGTGCATGCCTATTATTCAGCCTCAGTATTGCATTAAGTGTACAAATGTCTTTGGAATACTCAAACACATACTTTAATGAAATGAGGGTTATGAAGGAATATTATATACTCATTAATTTAACAGTCAAATGTTATCCAAACACAAAATACGAATATATATTAATACAATAACTGATCTAATAAAATTGATAGTTGGAATGAAAAAGAAATTAAATGAGTAACCAAGGTTAAATAGTAAAGCCAAGAAAATAATAATGCTTTTAGATGTATCGCCCAAAATTCGATACTAAAAATTATATGTGAGATACAGGTTTTAAGAAATTACAAAATTTTTATAAAATGTATACTGTAATGAATAAAGGGAAAGTTATACAAATAGTTATACTACATCAACAAAAGTGAAAGCCAAAAGTTATAAGGTAACAGCGACGAAGTTAACAAACACATATGCGAAGTATAGAAAAAGTATTGAAAGCAAATAAATGGATAATGGAATTATAAATTACCATATTTAACATGGAAAATATTTTACATGGACAATACTCGAGAAGATGAAGAAGAACTAAATGAAGAGAACTCAGCAGCGGCTGAGCAGAATTAGATGGAACTATTTTTAAATCATGGCACTTAACGAAACCCTTCCCACCAGAAACTGAAAAAGCTATGCAGTAGAAAGGAAAGCAAATAGTATAAGTTGGATATGTAAATGCTACGAAGAAGTAATCAGTCACATTGTTTCTTGCTGCTCGATTTAGTCAGCGCGAAGTATATATAAGGATCATGTCAGTGGCAGATTGGGCGCTTTTATACACTAGAAAATATGGTTATATTTTATATGTCTCAGAGTAAATAAACGGCATCAAAATCACCATATTTTTGTCATTCTGGGACATATGATGCAAATAGCGAGACAAGGGAAATCATTCTCTTGACCATTAGGAAAGGAAATGTCTACGAAAGCAAGTTTCAACTCGAACGAACGACATTACATCTATAAAGCAAAATGTAGAAACTATTTTTAAAAAAATAAGGGTACCGCAATAGATGGAAACAAGGTGTGAGGAGTCGAAAGTATACTTAATCCCCATAAAAATAAGTAACCTGCGAAAATATAACCAAAACACAAGAACTTTCATACCTACTTTAATTGTATTACTAGGCCCAACGCATACACTACAGGCTGTTCGCAAAACAATAGCACTTAAAAAAAAACATTGCAAGTACCGCAGATGTAGAACTGCACTCTGTTCAATAGTGAATACAGGTAATCAAAAAACTACAACTATTACTACTACTATTGTTGGTGTTGGTACTTCTGCTAATATTACTACTACTACTGTGGTAAGTCAAGAAGTTGCACAAGTAATAACATAAGAACCATGATGGGAAGATGAACAACAATGACAACAACCGACAAAAAGAACACCGTCGACTTCAATAACAACCAGCATTAAAGACAAATTTGCAGAGAAGGGCAACAACTACAAAAATAATACAAAAAAAAACTGAAGAAACAAAACAATAGCTGCACTAGCAATTCGATCCACAGCTCATTATCTGTTTAACACGTGACTACACATATGTCTGATAAATGGCCGCCTTTAACAGACTAAAGTAAAATGGACGATCGTTGTTGAGTGGCCCATATTAATGGCTTACCCAAGCAGAAGTTCTGCATTATTTTTTTTTTTAATTTTCTTTCCATTTTCTTGATTGTTGTCGACGGTGCTTTTGTTGTGTTTGTTGTTGTTGCTGCAGCTGCTTCTGTTGTTCTCCTTCTTCTTCTTCTTCTTCTTCTTCTTCTTCTTCTTCTTCTTCTTCTTCTTCTTCTTCTTCTTCTTCTTCTTCTTCTTCTTCTTCTTCTTCTTCCTCTTTTCGTTCTTTTAAATCTCCATTCTTTTCTTTCTCATCATCATCATCATCATATTCATCATCATCACCATCATATTCATATTCATCATATGCATATATTTATTTTTCTTGATGTTTGTGATGTTGCTACTCTTTATATTGCCCCAATAATTTACTATTACAACTACTTGTAGTAGTAGTAGTAGTAGTAGTAGTAGTAGTAGTAGTAGTAGTAGTAGTAGTAGTAGTAGTAGTCTAAAACCTCTTAACAAATAAGAGAAGGCACCCAACCTCAAGGTTGTATTTGTATTCTCTCTACAAAATAGTATTTTTATTTTATATTTTCATAATTTGTTTCCTCATATTTTCTCCTTTTTTTATCACTAGTTCGGCATTAATCCACCTCCTCATAATCTTCCTTACTGTTACCATCCTTATCATCCTTCTGATTATCATAATCATAATCATTATAATGTCATTTTTTCCTCACTTTGGAATCATAATTAACATATCTTTCTTTTTGTCCTTGTTTCTATCATCACTATCATCTTATCATCACCATCATCACCATCATCTCCATTATTATCATCATCATTATCACTAACACTACTACATTAATCTTCAGCTCATTCATCTGTATATTTTTCCCCTGTTCTTCCATCATTATTGGTCTTGTCTGTTTGCTTTCATATCTCTGCTTCTTTTCCCACTTCATCTTATATTTATCACTTAGAATCTATTAAATTCATTCTTATCTAAATAGTTCACCTGTGTCTATAAGTATATTGTTTGGATGGAAGGTCAAACTGCCGCAGAGGGACGAGCGCTGAATTTCATATTTACCGATAATATAGTTTCGAAAACTACAGCTACATTGCATTCTCTTTTTAATTTAACTAATCTTTAAATTCCACAAGGATAAGCAATGCAGTTACCGTTTTCTGTAAACTATTTAGGCAATTAATTAATTTACAAATTATGTATATAATGATAATAAACAGTTCTCAAACTCTTAATAGACTATTTTATCAAATTTGTTGGCTTGGTGTCTTTCTGTGGCGGGATTTTTGTTATGGTGTAGCTTCAAGTCTTTTTTTACCGCAAGAGAAAGTGCACCATTTTCTAATGTGTTTTTCTAAGTCGATGAGATATAATTTGAGATATTCATGTTAATTTTAACAGGCCAAATATCGACTCCCTCACTTGTAAACCACATCGACCATAATGTATAGGGACTAAAGCAAGATAAAAAATATTTCAACAGGTAAAGGAATCTGCATAACAGATACGGCTTCCGTAAACATACCACTAAAATAGAGCAGTAGCACTATTCACATAATGAATTTGACTCTTAAAAGTCAGCGCATAAATAGGGTCGTCATATATTTTTGTTTCTGCTGATATTTTAACAATTGTTGTTTAGCTCAATATCAACGCTGACTGAGCAAGGCTATGCCAATAGCTAGTTGGTCAACCGAAAAATGCCATCCATCCCCAATGCAACAAATTGATGTTCACATTATGCACTTCATATGCAACGATTTATTGAGCAGTGCATCACGCTGCAATTTTTTTCGAATTTACACTGATATGTATGTCTTTAGCAATTGGCCAGCGCGACAGTGAAGGTGCGCTAGGTGAAAACATTTCGAACACAGCAACAGTTTGCTTCTATTTATAAATTTATTGTTCATTTAATCATAGTATTATTACTGTTTCTATTTAACTAAGTAGGTGTTTTAGTTTGTAAAATACAAATTTTAGGGATTGTAGACGCTTCTGAGTTATGTGAGGGAGGTGATTGTTGTTGGATTTTGTAGCCCAGATTGTACATTTTCAAAATCATTCAGGTCATCATCTCGTAACTTCTTAAAATGCATCCAGGTTCCTGTTTCGAATCAGTTAGATGTGACTTAAGTGAGATTTGGCCGCTATGTCTAGCATGTAGAGTGACTACTAAGAGATTTCTCCATCATGTTCTGTAATTGATTTTGTTGTTCTGTATCTTTTGGTGATTTGGGGTTTAGTACTGCACGCTAACAAGAGATCCATCAGTTCTGCAGATTCTCTGCAGACATCATTAAGCTGCACTACTGCTTGTAGTATTTATTTTAGCTTGAAGTGTTTATACCACAAATGCTTGATCTTCTTAATACCATCTCTGCTTGTATCGAATATCAAGGGAATGAGAACAAATAATGAAATTAGTAACAGCATAGTATTCGGTTCTATAAGCTTTGGTCATACAAGCAGAAATAATTCAGCATTCTTACTAGAGTAAACCCATCTCTCTTCAAGCTATACATATAGAATGAATTGCAATCTTCACTACATGGTAACAAGAATACACACATATATTACGCAGCTGTGAAATATATTGTTGTGGTATACCTCTTTACAGTTAAGTGGCCCATTAGAATTAAATATATTAGAACAAAAAGTGAACCTATAACACGGTAGCAACCAATGACTCTTGAATCGATCAACTCAAAATCTCACAGAGAAGATAACGGGAGAGAGAAAACATGTGATTTGTTGCATCTAGAATGGGAGGAAAAGAAAAACTAATTAATGTGTATTATGTATAAGGAGAAACACTAGAATTGGAAATGTGTGATTATCTGCATCAAAGTGAAGCAGATTAAATATAAAAGCAAAAGTGGTATATGTTGGTCAGTCATAGGATGAAGTAGAGACTAATGCGAAGCCCTATGTCGAACTTCTTATGTAAGCTGTTACGAAACCACCAGAGAGTTAAGGTCATAGTTTGATAACTAAAGCTGCAAGTTTGTGAAGATATTCAGAGCAAATAAATTTGCAATTTATTAACATTTTCTCCAAAGAGGAAGTCTTTATCCGTTCTTATTTTCTCGTCTATGTATGAGTAAATGTGTGCATATTAAAGAGAGAAAAAGGGTGTATATGAAAATGGATATAGAGGTGGTATCTATGAGTGCTATCTACAGAATTATATACTGTAAGTTGTCATATATGTAATATTGCGAACTAAAGATAATGTTATTGTGTTCACAATGCAGCACCACTTATCTTTTGTTTAGTCCTTCTATTTCTGCTTTTACAATACTCGTTTATATCTGTTAGCAATTAGTGTTCCAGCAAGTTAACTTATACTGTTGTCTATTTGGTTGTAGCTTGCTAATAATGAATCGTCACGGACACTGTGAAGCGTTAGCTCAAGTGACATTTTCATCATGAGCTACAGTTTCATGATTAAAAGAATTACATAACTTGATCCACCTAAAGGTAATAGTGTTGAAACGTAAGAGTTTTATAGTAATGTAATTATTTAGGATATTTAACAGCTTGTAGCATCTTCCAATTATGCTAGTGTGTATTGAAAATGGCGTCGAATTGGTAAAAGCGTTATAACGTTGTAAGAAATATCATATCGTATATATTCTGGTTCTTAAATTTGTGAGTTTGAATCCCGCCAAGATCAACTTTATTTTACATCCTTTCAGATTCTATAAAGCCTCAGCGAAATTGCAAGGGAGTCGGACAAGATTCTTTGCTTTAATTTTTCCGTCAAAGAAATGCTTAAAACCTTTTTTCAATTGAACGAGCCATGATATTTAATCTACTGAGAGGAGAGGAAATGTTAATGTATATTTAATTTGCTATTTTACCTCCCATAATCTTGCAAGCATTAATGATGATGTGTCTATCTGATTTGCGTATATTTCAAGCCTACTTCATACATTTGCAATAGTTTAAATATTGAACTGATGTTATAATTTACTACATAATTGGTCATAGTGTTATTAATGAATATAAGTGGACAAGGGTTGATTGCATTAACGTAATTTAGATATAATATCTTTATTTTAGAGAATAATTATTTGTATTAGTATGGGCTATCGGTCATAATTTTACAGTTTCGATTACTGGACCGAGTATCATGCTGTGTTCTTGTGTACGTTATTTGATGTTATTCCAGTCCACTTAACTGAAAGTAAGAATTAGCTTAGCGATAGTGCAGCCCGTTTCTGTCTTTACACGGTTGTTCTGCTTGGTCAATGGTGATATACCTGAGGGGAGTGCATGTTTTCTCTCAGCTACATGGGGATGTAAAACAATTAGCGAAAGCATAGTAAATGCTATCAAGTTATAATCACTTGCGACTGACTACTACAATTACATACTATATTTTCAGTTTATATATCTGTGAAAAAGTTATCACTAATCTCAAAACCAATTTCGATGTTACTACAAGATTTCAAATCAAAATGCTGTAAGATCCATCTTTAAAATATTTTAATATTACACAGGTGCCTCTGGTAGACAGAATGCAATACTAGAAATAGCGATACCCAATTTTGTGATGGATTTTGCGTTTGTGATTATCTTTTTTTGGGGGGGGGGGTCCGCTATGACACTCCGGTCTTGCACTACATCTGCTCTACCGGTCATTCGATAAAACATTTGTCTGTGCTCAGATTGTCTCCGCACAAGGGCCACCCGGACTCCCGCCTTCACCATGAACAGGAACTAATCTCCTCTCTTCATCTGACTCCAACCCCACACGGATTCTTACACACCTCCCACATTTAACTGCCCCCTCACCTGCACATGTGCATGCCACCTACCTGGGTACCCTCACCACAAACGCACTATACAAACAACCATACACACTGTTCAACTCATCACTCACTTCACACACCATAACACACACTCCCACAACACCTTCCCTCTCCACACACTTTAGCACCGACCACTTATCAGCACCCACATCACACACCATTATCCACATACTCAGACACAGTCTTCAATAGCATCACCACACATACTACTATACGAGCAGACAGACACTGTTTAATTCAGTGCAGACACTACATACCCTCATGCACACTAACACACACACACAAGCACATAATATCTGAACACAAACAATACATCCTCCTACATCCACACAAGTACGTAATACCTGAACACTGACAATATACACACACACACACACACGCAACACGCATAAACACACGCAACATGCATACACAAAGATTACTTTCGCCCACCAACATTTACATGCACATGATTTGGTCAAAGACACGCACACACATACACATACACATGTGCACATACCACTTGAAAAAGCACACATCAACTGCTACACACAACAGACACACGCACACACGTCAAACTCACTCGTCCCCATTCACACATATTCACACTCGTCCCCATTCACACATTCTCTCTGGTGCAAAGGTAGCACTTATTTAATTGTATACAAACAGATTATAGCGATCACAGATCAAAGACTGTACATATATTGCCGGAGATTTTAAATATATTATACTTCGAATAAGTTGATGATGCACAAATGGCTGATACATTTATAAGAATGAATGAGTATCAGCTAATATGAAATATATCCGAATATAAACAATAAAGGAAGCTTTTTCGTCTAATATTACAACGATATATTCATAGCAATTCACATGGAGTCAAATAGAAATTCCACTCTGTCTGTCTGTCTGTCTGTCTGTCTGTCTGTCTGTATGTATGTATGTATGTATGTATGTATGTATGTAAGTATGTATGCATGTATGTATACATTTTCCGCCTCTTAACACTTCCGTCGTTTTTTCTTCACCTCTTCCACATCTGCAAAACGTTTTCCTTTAAGGACCTTTTTCATTTAGGGGGAAAAAAGTCGCAAGGAGGGAAATTGGGTGAACAAGGAGGGTTGTTTCAGTTGTTCCAGTTGTTCTTTCAGTTCACAACACACATTCAGTTGCAACTGCTTTTGATCTTCCGTTAGCAAACGAGGCACAACACTTTTCATTCGCAATTCCTCGACCCCAGTGCGTAGCTGGTACTTAATTTATCGACCTCAAAAGGATGAAAGGCGAAGTCGACCTCGGCGGAATTTGAACTCAGAACGTAACGGCAGACGAAATACCGTTAAGCATTTCGCCCGGCGCGCTAACGACTCTGCCAGATCTCCACCTTGAAGACCAACCTTGTTCAGGGCCATTGGTGATCTCCCGAACGAATGAAAACAACGCTTTGTTAACAGGATTTTCAGTATACACCAATCATATCAACAAGTTCCTCAATTATTCGGCGAAGGTCCTCCAAGATCAGTTCATGAACTCTCGCGTTGTTATCATTCGTTCGGGAGATCACCAATGGCCCTGAACAAGGTTGGTCTTCCAGGTGGAGATCTGGCAGAGTCGTTAGCGCGCCGGGCGAAATGCTTAACGGTATTTCGTCTGCCGTTACGTTCTGAGTTCAAATTCCGCCGAGGTCGACTTCGCCTTTCATCCTTTTGAGGTCGATAAATTAAGTACCAGCTACGCACTGGGGTCGATATAATCGACTTAATCCGTTTGTCTGTCCTTGTCTGTCCCCTCTATGTTTAGCGTCTTGTGGGCAATAAAAAAACAAGGTTGGTCTTCAAGCGGCAGGTGACCATTATTTAAATATCATAAACTTGTAAACTTGTGTTTTTTGCTCACGGCAGCGCCCTTGTAAGCCGTTTGAAGCATGACAACTGTTTCGGCTGCCATTTTCAGTGAACAGAAAATATCAACAAGGTATTTTTGTATATATGTATGTATGTATGTTTGTATGTATCTATCTATCTATCTATCTGTCCAGATTTGTATGTTTTATTTTATGTATGTATTCTCGTGCATATAATTGCATATCTAGACATGCTCATATATAATTAAATGATAAACTTCTGGAAAGTTTTACACATTTTTATCTGTAGTCTTCGAATTTGCTTTCTCCTTTCTGATTTTGAAAAAGCTAATCTCTCAAGATTGTATGCATGTACATGTGTCTACGCTTCTGTGTGTATATACGTGTGTGTGTGTGTGTGTGTGTGT
>NC_068983.1:138201906-138205721 GCF_001194135.2 Octopus bimaculoides | reverse complement strand
TGTGTGTGTGTGTGTGTGTGTGTGTGTGTGTGTGTGTGTGTGTGTGTGTGTGTGTGTGTGTTATGCGTGTCTGTGTACATATGTATCAAAAGCATCAAAGGTCATTCTCGAACAACAGGCGTATATGGCCGGTTTCTTGGATTATGTGTTGTATATATTCGCCTCCTAGTTGAGACAACAGTCCGTTGCAGGATTATTCATTTTTGCCAGCTGAATGGACTTCAGCAACATGAAATGAAGACAATGCATCGCCCAGTCAAGGAATCGAAACTACAATCTTACGATCATGAGTGCAGTCTAGCCACTAAGCCAGGCGCCTCCACGTATGTATATGTGTATATGCTGCTTCCGAATCCTTGTGTCTCGTGCTAATTTCAAATTTTATAGCTATTTAATGCTATTTGACCTGTTCAACCGCTTATGTTATTACTGTTAATATCATTTAAAAATATTTACCGTAGATGATATTAAAAGTAGTGACATCTTATTTCGAGCGTAAATGCCTGAATGTTTTTTGCTTATATATATATATATATTGCACCACTGAGTATTTTGCACCACTGAGTATTTGCACCACTGAGTATTTGCACCACTGAGTATTTTCACCAGTGACTCATACTGATGAAGGTTGAGATTCACGAAACCAGGTATATGAGTATCTGAAAGGCATATTCGTTAAAGGTATGGTTCGATGATGTCTTGATTCTTTTACCGTTTCCTCGCCTACTGTTGTTTTTCTGTTATTTGGTGCCTTTTCGCAGTTGTATATTAGGGATTTAGCTACTATTTCTAAACGGGCCGATGCTGTTTCCGCATCGACCCGTTTAACATTTTTAGTTTCTCATGTAGATGGTTGAAATAGCACGCTAATAGCGTAAATCTTCCTTTGTAGAAACTCTTTATTCTGTTCTTCATTGCCGTGAAATAATTGGTTTCAATCCCAACAACGTACCGTCAAGAGCTCAGGGTGCTTTGTATGCTTGATTATGAAGTGGCCCTGATTGTCCGACATCTACAGAAGCTTAAAAAGTATTCACGGACATGACACCATGGACCAAAATCTCTGTTCCAGATGGATGACGAAGGTTTATGCTGGGTGAAGCAACATTGAAGACAAACCGCTCCGTGGGAGATAATTAATTGCAACTATTGATACAAACCCCCAGCGAGTAAACGAATTGATTCGTGCGGACAGATGACTCACAATCCATGAGCTTATTGCACAAGTTGAATGAGATTACAATGCATTGTAGTGTATGGTGAAAGACTTAGGGTACAGGATAATTTGTGCAAATAAGCACTTCTGCAGCTAACTCCCGATTTGGAGGAGAAAAGGGTGGAAGTCTGCTCTGATCTGCTGGAAGTGTTTGGAGTTAATTAAAACATGTTTGTTTTCTGATCTGATTGCAGAAGATGAAATGTGGGCATATGTTTAGGATCCACAACTAAAGACTCAGTCCATGTAATGACGTCATACTTCTGCTCCAAGGACTGAGACGTTCAAACGTCTGCAAGCAGCAGAGAAATACATGGTAATTGCTTTGGCGGATGATAAAGTGATCACTATCCTCTGCGTTGATGCACTAAAATATGTTTAGAGAAGCTTTTAGTTAGGGTGATGAGACCGAAAAAGCATCTGAAAACGATCCACAATCATCATCACTACGAGCATGCACACGCGTTTTGGCAACAAATGAGGCAATTGACAAACTGGGACACTCTTCGGATCTAGTACCCTCCCAAACATCCAGTTGTTGTTCCTTCCAACGGAGGAGAGTTTTCGAGGACAAAGTTTTGATGGTATGGACGAGTTGGGTATGTTGTGTATGAAGAAGCGTTGGGAGTGAAGAAGAGGTTACAACAGTTCCACCTGAAGAGTTTCGAAGAGAATTCGAGAGTTGGGCTCAATGATGGCGGTAATGCATCACTTGTTATAGAAACCATGTTGTGTAGTATCTTTGTATGAAAGGTGTGTTAAAAGTGCGACTGGAAAAACCTATATCAGTTATTAGAAGGTTATACCCAATATTGCATCACTGGTGGAAGAACTTCTGTGTATGTATGAAGATAGATAGATAGATAGATAGATAGATAGATAGATAGATAGATAGATAGATGTGTGTCTACCCACATCTTTCTATTTAACTCTCTCAATATATGTATGCGTGTGTGAATGTGTGTGTGCGTGTGTGTGTATATATAAATCTCTGTGAATATCCGTTTGTCTAAATGCCTATTTGTGTGTTTGTGTTTGTATGTTTCCGTATATGTGTTGTGCTTGCATGTGTGCACCTTTAAAGTAAGTTATTTATCTGCATTTTACATTCTACGTGCGCTTACGTGTCTTTGTATATGTCTATATAGGATTCATGCGTATATGTAATTAAAGCTATCGTCATGAAATATAAGCAATAATTTTATTATAATGTGTAATCAAATACGAAGATGACAGTGATATAAAGTAAAATGTATGTTTGTGAAAAACATGTCTAATAATAACATTGATAACAGAGAAAAGCTTAATAGTGGTGGATGTAGCAGAAATGGGAAAGTTATCGCTTAGATGTATGTATGTATGTATGTATGTATGTATGTATGTATGAATGTATGTATGTATGTATGTATGTGCATAGCTTTAGTATATTATTCTACTAAAATATATAATCTGTCTCAGACAGAAGAGAGATGGCTGATGTGACAGTTTGGAATTAAATCATTGGTTATGAACAAAATTATCGGTTCAGTATCAAATAGACCAAAAGGGCTAGTCTTAAAAGACTACGAGCGGGTGAAAAATTTGACTGGAGTGGGAAGAAAACTGTGCAAAAGACTGATTTTTATTATTTGTGACGTCTGGGAGGAAGGTTCAGAGCCCATGAAATTTACAGACACTCCGAAGGCTGTCTGTGAGATTAATTGTGTTAGGGTCTTGCTTTTAAACTGTTGCAAGTCGACTACGGAATAAATGTAGAGAGAAGGAATTTCTACGGGAGGTGACGTATTAGAATGTGTGATTAGCGATGACACCTGAAGAGCCACCTCCGAGGAATAGTGACCATAATATAACAATACAAGAAACAAACGTAGAGAGGAGACAGTATACCTGCTGACCAGACGCAGGATTGTAATTGTAGTTCTCTGCATTCTTGTGGCCTTTCTCCGGATGCAATTTTGACTGTCCCGGTATGCAGAAGCAGCACCATCGTAAAAATACTTTATTGTGAGCTTTATAGATGTTAGTGTTTGTGTATTATCTAGCTTTGAAGACAAATACTAGTGTTTACGATGCAGTTAAGGAAGCACGTCAATTGTAAGAGATCATCAGTGATTATTAAAGCTAGTATTTGAAATAAGGGCAATAGTTGTGCGCTGTTCATATTTTAAGGGTGATTGAGGTGTAATGATGTCTTCTTGATATGAGAAGTATTTGAATTTGGATTTCGTTTACAAAGAAACATTATTGACTTGACCCCATTGGAGGATGTTTTCAAGAGCCGTGCTCATGGAGTCAGTGTATATTTGGCGGGAAGAGTTGATATTGCATTTGGATGAAGCTTAGAACAAAAGTTTAGTTTCGGATAAAGAACGGTGTCATTTACGTAAGAATGGGAGTTTTGAATATGACAGCAAGTAGGTTATTGTTATACAGAAATAGTGGGGTAAGAAAGAAGTTACCCCTGGGTTACACCAGAGTTGATATAGTGTATTTCTAATGAAACAATTATATATTTATGTCTGCGTTGATATGAATTTTTATACATATACGCACGCACACACACACACACACACACACACACACACACACACACACACAC
>NC_068983.1:138200356-138201646 GCF_001194135.2 Octopus bimaculoides | reverse complement strand
TATCATCATAAATATACGGGGATTAGCATTGAGTTGCTTCTCCAACATACTGAAAATTTAGAAATAGCAGTCAAAGAACTACTGATTCTAAACTACAATTTTTTCTCTAAATGGATGGCGATATTTATGGCACACATAGAACAAAAAACCGGAGGGGAAAGCATAAACAAAACAAGTCTTTAGTTAATCGGATACGATCGTTTCATGGTTAAGAGAATGAAAAATCCCTATTCCAAAATCATCAGTCCGATATTCTGATAAATTTGAAAGTGTCTCTAAAAAAATTCACGGTAATATCCTGAAGAGGTAAATTTTCCCACCGATAGGCAGCGTCAGTTCCCTACTCTTAGGGTACAGACAAGTAGTGCGCGCTCGTCGGATTTTCTCTCCCGCCGAACGAATCGAGCAAAAATATTGCATCAAGTTTTCCCAAAAGCTTCGTGATGCTCAAGCTCAAACAATCCAGAAGATTCCGCAGGTTTTTTGGTGATGATGCTTGAAACAAACTCGGATCAAAGGAGTGGTACAACCGTTTCAAATATGACCGCACTTCAGTTGAAGGCGTGACACACTCAGGCAGGCCGTCTACAAGGCGAAACGAGGAGCTAATCGAGAAGGTTCGGTGAGAAGTCATGGAAGACCTTATTGTAACAATCCAGGAAATTTCTCGTTAAGTGGGAATATGCATAAGATCAGTGCATTTCATTTTAAAGGAGGATTTCTGTATGTGGGAAGTGTCGGCAAAAGCGGTCCCCATATGCTGGCGGAGCAGTAGAAGCAAATACGCATAGAAATCGTTGAAGACATGCTGAACTGTGCAATCCACAACCCAGAGTTTATGAAGACTATCATCATTGTTGATGAGACATGGGTTTATAGTTTCTGCAGAGTCAGTGCATTCCATTTTAACGGAGAGTATCAGCGAAAAATAAAATCGGATGCTATTTCAACGCACCTCGCAATCTAGGCTTTCCTGGTCAAGAACAATACACCACTTCTTCGACAGGCTCCTTAGTCACCCGACGTAACACCGGGGAACTTCTGACTCTTCCCAAAATTGAAAATCACGCTGAAAGGGAAGCGATTTGTTTGAATCGTGAGAAAAAATTGTAAAAAAATCGACGGTGGAGTTCCATAGCATTCCAGAGAAAACGTTCTAAAGGTGTCACCAGCAGTATCAGAACCACTGGAAGAAGCGTCTGAACTCCCAAGGGGAATATTTTAAAGGTGAGTAAATACGATTTGCGCAATGTACAAAATTGTTATATATATATATTATATATATATATA
>NC_068983.1:138196663-138199860 GCF_001194135.2 Octopus bimaculoides | reverse complement strand
AGAGAGAGAGAGAGAGAGAGAGAGAGAGAGAGAGATTGATAGATAGATAGATAGATAGATAGATAGATAGATAGATAGATAGATAGATAGATATACATACACACACATACATATAAACATACACACATACATATATGGATTGAGAAACACGTTTTATTGCATAATGCTACAATTGCCACGTTACCAGAAGATTATTGGTGAAATATTACATAATTTATGAAGCAATACATCATATCAGTATTATCTCAGTAATACTGATAAGTGTCAAGTACATATACGAATGATTTGCTAAATCGAACTTTATTTCACAGAATATATTCCGTGTGTTGATGATGTTATAATCATTTCACACTTAAATCAAAATATAAGTACGAGCACATTGTAAACCATAAATTCAAACTGGCCGACACAAGGGTACTGAAGAGAACAATAGAATAAAAGGGGACATAATCAATTAACTAAATAAATAAATAATATATAATATAACTTACCTTTGTGTCTGCAAAGTTCTTTGTCTCTTAATTGATGGTATCTTCTCTAAGATCATTAGGTCGTCTGACTACAACAGTCTAGTCTTCGGTATGTAATCTGATACCGCTTTACCCAGAATTAATTCATAGAAGTCTCCCACCTCGAAATGGTATGCAAGCTATCTGCCAGTAAGGATGTTATTTTGTTCCCTCATCACCATGATATACCAAAACAAGCCAATAGTGTAAGCTACTAAATTAAAATGATGTAGACTTAAGGAATGAGGAATCAATTTACATTTCTCGCACTCGCTCAGCGTCCAGGGCATTGTTGACTTGTGGGGTTATGTTGTCACGTGTGGGACAGATCCGTCTATCGGCCGGGTCCATAGTAATGATTGCCCCGCCGTCCTCTTTTAATCGGGCAGGTAAGGCAGTTTTCCTTTGCCTGGTGACTGTGGCGAAAGAGGCTGTCTGGTGGATTTGGTTGAAAGGCATGAGGACTGATACATTTCTCTTTGGTAGAGGCTTCATCGAAGTAAATTAAGGGTGGAGAAGAAAGTACTGTCCTCGAGTGAGATTTTTGAAAGCCGAGTGAAAGCTGTGATAATGACAAGAGTGGATGGTACTTCTCTAAGTGTAGACTTGTGAGTCGGAGAAAGGGAATTAGGGAAGGCACTTGCCTTTGGTGTTCAGGGAGATCTTGGACGGTGGGGTTTCTTGATTATCTCTAAAGGTCCTCCTGTATCAGTGTGAGTAACACATTCCTCTTCTGATTCGCATAACCTACATTGGGAATCCACTAGTTTTTTGTCTATATTGGCTTTTATCCAATTAATCCTTAATGCTTGATCTTACGCTGCTAGTAACAAACTTTCTGTCTCGCTTTTCAGTCTTCCTTTCTGCAACCACAGCTATGTCTCAGTACTACTATTGGCTGCAACTATCTTTGGGAATCTACCATGCTATCATGCTATTAATATTATTGTTATTATTATTATTATTATTCAGTAGTTTTATTTTTATAACGTGCTTTCACTTCACTACCGAGCGCAGCTCTGTGCGCCTTGGGTATGTGCTGTGGTTTGCTGTGGTGCTCTTATGTTTACTGTATTGAAAGTGTTTTGCGTAGAATGTGTGCAGTACCCAGTAGTGCAATTTTCTGTATGTTATATATATTTGTAAGTCCTGGTGTTTTTGTTATGTATTTGTCTGAATATTTTTTTATTATACCTAAGGCACCTACTATGATAGGAATTGTTTGAGTATATTTATATATACTCATTTATATTTATATATGACCATGCCCTTTCAACATACAGAGAATACGCTTACAAAAAAACCACAGAAGGTAAAAGAATATATATGCAAATAATAATAATAATAATAATTATTATTATTATTATTATTATTATTATTATTATTATTATTATTATTATTATTATTATTATTATTATTATTATTATTATTATTTTCTCCTTATCACGGGTTTTGTTGGAATTCTTGGAGTATAGCATGTGTAGCGGGCTTACTACCTGCAGCCTACGGTACCATGCTATTCGTCCTTTTCAGCTATTTAATACTTTCCTGCTTATTCTGGCCGTGCTAAGGAGGCGAACCTTTTGTAACAGTTCTACTGGGTACTGTATTCCAATTTCCTTTATATTCCCTTTGATGCCTTCTGATACAGTTCCCAAAGATACAATAACAGTTGGCACTATCTTCACATTCTTCATTTTTATTAACCGAGCTATTCCGTACTTAAGAGGGTGGTACCTATCTACCTTTTCGCCTACAGTTCTTGATTATTCGTGGGTCAAACGGGGCATGCACCACCAACTATATAGCATAGGTGGTGAACCTTATCCACCACCACTATGTCCAGTCTGTTATGTACCTGATTTGTTTGGATTGAAAAATCTCAGAAGATATTGATATAAAATGTCTGTGTTGTTTTGGAATGTGAGCATTAAAATTAATAATACTACAATGAGAAGATTACGAAACGGCTGTGATCGTATGGAAATCATATGAAAATAATAAGTCTGTATTCATTTCTCGTACCTTCTGATTTCATGATTATTTTTACTGCTTATGAGGACATTTGCTGCTTTCTATTCTTGGTTTTCGGTTGTATCGATAAATGAAATTATAATGTAATTTAAATAATCTAGGAATAGACAGCCGATTCCTCGTGAGAGTGCTTACTGTGAGTTCTCCTTGATTCTCTGAATCCAAGTATATACATGTATGTGTATACACGTATATATAATTATATGCATGTATATGTGTATATATGCATTCGTACTTGTACACATGCACGTAACTTTTACATAATATACGCCTACGGCTAGAGTTTGCATTTCCGCTAGCTGCCAAAATCGGGTCTGTTTTCACTGAATATTTTAGAGAAGCTCCTAGAACCAGCGTTCATATGATTGTCATCAATCTAATGAACGAAGGAAATAAAAATAATATGGTAGTTTCGATGGTGCCAAAAATCTATCAGCGTCACAGAAATAACGTAATAAGTAATACAAAATTGATATAACCAACTCTGCATATATGCAAATTGTTCTATTTGCCAAAAATGCTCCTAGGCTTTTCAATTGAATATTGTCATAAGTAAATGTCTAAATTATTTTGTCCCCGTCATTTAATTACACATACCTACCTAAATATTTATGTGCATGCGTACCTACAGCATATATTTATATGTACATTCTT
>NC_068983.1:138194563-138195832 GCF_001194135.2 Octopus bimaculoides | reverse complement strand
ATATATATATATATATATAACGGAGTAAGCACATAAATGTGAAACAAGGTGGAAAAAAGTGTATTAAAAGCAGCAGAAATATCACAAAAATTGTTACTCAGAGTTTCACGTTCTCTTTCGTCTGACAGTTTTGTTAGAATGGAACAGAAATGATACTTCGATTAAGAAAAGAAAAGAGAGATAGCTTCTTTCTTTTTTTTCCTTTTTTTTTTCTTACTTAAAGCATAGCGTCTTCATACAGTATACTCTTTTTCTCTTTTCTCTCGCTAGCTTTTCTTTTCCTTTTCTCTCCCTCCTCCCTACACTTAGTGTATACTTCCTATTTCTATAATAAATGACCTGCATATGTATACACCAAGAGATTTTGTGCGCGAGCAATGTGTGCGTACATATATGTATATGTGTGTGTATATATTTATGTCTATATATGTATATAACTATGTACATGCATCTGTGTATATTTTAGTGTACATATGTGTATTATAGCTGGCTTAGTATGCTGCTGAAAAAATATTTATGTAATACAGCATGAAAATTTTTAATTTTAATTTTAATGTATTAATTTATTTATATTTTGTATATAATTATTTACCAGATGTATTTAGAATCTGTACTTCGATTTAAGGTTTTCTTCAATTTTACAAGAGGAATTTATACTGAATATATTTTGTTCACTGCATGCTTAAGACCATTAGTTGAAAGGACCAATGAAACAAAGCTATTTTCACTAGTTTTATATTTGATTCTATTCCAGTAACAGTTTTTGTGATATTTCTGCTTCATTTAATAAAGTATATATATATATATATATATATATATATACACCCACGCACACGCACGCATGTACACACACACACACACATACATGTATATATACATATATATATAAAATTATAATACAGGGTATCTAAGAGATACCGCCACGCTGAAAAATAGCAGTCAAATCTTGACTCTAAACCACAATAAATGTCCACATAGCACAAGGAGCGAAGACGAAAACAAATAACAAGATAATTCCAGATCCTGGATTAGGCGGGCTATTTAAGCTAGTCGTGTACATACGTGCATATATATGTGTGTATACGTCCGTATATATAAGTATACTGTTTATATACATATATTTGTATTTATGTGCTTGAGTATATTCCACCGATGAAGGCAAAGCATTATTTATGCAAAGCCAGAAATCCAGGATCTGGAATTATCTTGTTATTTTTACTGGTTTATTTGTTTTCGTCTTCGCTCCTTGTGCTATGTGGACATTTATTG
>NC_068983.1:138190126-138194068 GCF_001194135.2 Octopus bimaculoides | reverse complement strand
ATATATATATATATATATATACCACTTCACTTTTTTGCCAGCTTTAGCCGCTGCACTACAGCCTTTATGGGGTACTTATATCGAGGTAGAATTTTATCGAACTTTTTTGTTTTACCTGAGTTTACTAGTCTATATTCCTTGTGGACTTAAATATGACAATATGTTTGCAAGAATGTACTCCAGTATGCAAACAATCAAAGAGAGACACAGCGAAGCACGTGTGTGTATGTGTGTATTAGAGAACGAGATAGAGATGCGCGCGCACGTGTCTGTGTGCTTGTGTGTGTATATGTCTGTGTGTGTGTGTGAGAAAGAGAGAGACAGGAGGAGACATTGCGCATGCACGTGACAAGTTTTCTTACAATTTTCGACGGCCAAATTTCACTTGCATGGCATCGGCCAAGCCATGATCATGACAGAACAAAACATTTGCTTAATATGATGCGCATTATGCTAGGATCAGGAACCACATGTTTGTGAAGTGAAATTTTTTTAACAAAGTCGTATACAGATAAATACTTGGAAGGTGAAAATATCACACAACAGAAGCAATGGAACCATCAAAATATCAACTACTGCAAATTAAATCTCTAGATTAGCCATGTTGTTGAATTTTTTTTTTTTTATGACATAATTTATTTTTAGCACATTGTTAAAACTGAGCTGTAATAAGTCCTTTGTCAAATACTTTTAAAACGAAATATTTTCAAACTTAATAACGTTTTAATTCGACAGGAATCTTCAAATTTAAATATCTAAACAAAAAACTTTGGGATCACACATGTAGTTAAAACACTGAGAGAGGGTATATCATTATACACACGCAAGCCATTCATACACAACGATGTGTACTCATACATACAAACAAAAAATTATATAACAGATGGGCAATTGTGTCAAATGCATATGCACGTATAATATTAAGTTCTATTTTTCAGTTTAAGCATTGCATTGTAGGGGTTATAAATATCATGATAATGGAAAATAATTTAATTTCTCTTTCAAATATTTTTTTTTTCTATTCCATATAAAAAATATGCAGATTTTATACAAGCTGAGAATCAAAACAACTAAAAGTTATTTATATCCCACTAAGGAAATATAGCGTGCCATAGACAAACATTAACTTATATATAGAATTACACAGTAATATGGTACGAATGCATACAGAGAGTTAAGTGTATCTACATTTGATATAAAGAAATGTTGTCTTTTTTTTTTTGTTAAATGTATAGTTTTGTTGCTTTTAAATCGAAGAAATGATATACAAGTAATATGAAGGAAAGTAATTAAAATTTTTTTTTTTTTAATTTTAGTAATAATATCATTGCAACTTGTCGGTACATTTTAGCAAACACATTCGCTCTCGTGGAAACGGATTCACGCCCTTGTACCATTACTGAAGAAAAACGAAGAAAAATCAATAAACAAGTTTTTACTGAGTAAGTTGGATAGAATTTCATGGAGTGTAAATATAAGAGAATGCTGTAATAATAAAATAAATAAATATGCTAAAACCTACGTTATGGTCATAATTTGTTAAGACATATAGATGCGTATTCAGTTAATACAAATGGGCAACGCTGAATGCTTGCTATCGAATGAAACCATATTTCTAAAGTTATATAAAATGCCTGAAATCTGTAGATCGGAAATACATCGCACTAAGCATATCCTTGACCAAATACATAAAGTAGTCAAAGATGATATAATGAAAATAAATAGTTTATGATGGAAAAAAAAAGGAAGATATAGATCTAAGATAAGCATGAAAATCAATAAGTTGAACAGACAGAATATACATGGTATAAAATATTACATATATGATCATTTGATCATATTCACCATTTATAATATTCCAGTAAATCATAATTGACGAAGTAAAACATCAACATGTGTAAGATGCAGTTTTCTTTACTTCGTAAATTTAGCTCTCCTGTTACTATATTAGTCCAGGTGTGCGTGGAAAGGTCACTTCTGTCATCGATGTTGCTAGTCTCGCTACTAACGAAAAGGCCATATTGTCGCTCATACTTATGTGTCACTGTTCGATTTTAAAATGCGTGATTTTACACTAAGAATACCAGATACATTCTAGGATGCAAGATGAGGGAGAGCTTCCTATTCTCATGAATTAATTTTCTTTCTTTTTTTCTTTTTGGTTATCTCGTTGAACGTACTGCATTATTTTCATGGAACAGTCGTGCGGTCCCCCACTTCGCTTTTCTTTCCACTTTTCCAATATCTTTGATATGGTTTTGCACAGTGGACTGAGTTTTAACACGTCACCGATCCTTAGATGCGGATCGGCAACTATTGTTTTCACTGTCGTTACTGAAAACAGCTGCCCATCCTGATCAATACCCACTGAAAAGATCAAAATCACCGTTTTTGAATTCGACCCATCTTTGGCATTTCCGAACACTCACACCATCAGTATATACAGTGCCTATGATTTACCTTGCACATGCTGCATTACTGCCCTGACGAATTTTGTAAAGCATGCCATGACGAATGCTCAGCTTATTAAAAGCTTTATCTCTCATGAGCCATCAGATAGAGCAATTACACACAATGTGTGCCCATATAAACGTTTTGGTCATTTGCGCTATACTCATTGGTTGATTGCAAGGATATCCATTATCGGCTTATGACTTATTTGTGATATAACGACAGACTATTTGCTTGACATTACTTCTTGATACCTCTAATATATATAAGTATAATGGATACAATAGAAAAAGTTCAAATCAGGCAAACTACGGTTAATGCATATATACATATGGGTTTAATTAAGATAAATATATGAATTGTCCAAGCTGAAACATATATTGATATATTAGAGATAGAAAAATATAAAAATATAAAAATATATGAATACTAAAAATGTACATAGACATATAAATATATGGATATATAAAAATAATGATAATGGAATATAGATAAAAACGTTTTTTTTTTATGGTATAGAGAAAATAATAGGCATTGAAAAGAGTTTTGGATTACATGTTAGAATAAAATAAAGTATTCCAGCAATCGTTTCTGAGGTTCATTCGCCCAAGTAAATGAATCTTAAGATTCCTTTTCAGAGAATTCTCCTTCATATATACGCGACCGGCTTCCACACAGTTTCTATCTACCAAACACACACGGCCTTGGTCAGTCCCAAGCTATTGTTGAAGACATTTCCCCAAGGTGCGCGTAGTGGAACTGAATACGAAACACGGGGTTGCAAAGTGAGTTTCTTAAGCACACAACCATGCCTGTGCCTATGTCAAGGTTTGTGTATAATGTGTTCACATTTTCTTCATGACTGCGTTGTTTAATCATTTAAATATGCTTTTACTAAGAAAATCGATTTAAGATACTCCATACAACATTACACATGATCATTCCGTATTAAAATGAACATTACTGCAGCATTTACTTTTTCTAAAACATTTTACGATAAGATATTTATTAATTTATTTATGTACTTCTATACATCTACACACATCATAACTGGACATCATTCAACGATGTGGTGCCTAGAGAAATGTGCATAGGGAGCAATATCTTCCAGTGATTTGAAATATACAGTTCAATATTTCCTTATAAAAAAAAACAAAAACAAAAATGCAATTGTATTCGAATGAAAGACAAGACAGTTTTGTCTCAATTGCTTATCTATAACTTCTACTGAATTCTAGCAAACAGAAATACGAAACGAAATCAATCGAATTTGATGAAATCTAGAAAATTCACTAAATTAAACGGAAGTAATATATCATCATTGAAATTCGCCGAACACACATCTCGGGAATAAATGCTGTAGATTTTTCAACTCACATATGCATAAAAGGCATAAATTTTCTGTAAAATATCATTCGTGATCAATCTCTCAAACGAGATGAAAGCGTTAAATAAATAATTATCCAAAATTCCGAACCATCCTTTTTCTTA
>NC_068983.1:138187713-138190116 GCF_001194135.2 Octopus bimaculoides | reverse complement strand
CGCATAAAACAAGTTTAAGTATAAAATAAGTTTTCGTATAAAAACAGTTTGACTGAGAAGATTTTAGTGCATCACATTTTACTAACCGATTTCGCTGTCATTTAGATATAAGCTTTAGAATATATTCTTCAATGCATTTTTAATCCATGTGCGTTTAATCTTATACACCAATGTCGCGTGTTTGTGCATTTCTTGTCACGAATGTTGTTTTTATAAGACCATATGTCGATTAATATTTTCAGAAAGTGATATTTCTTTTTATACATAATTAAGAGAGGTAAGAGTATTTAATTAAAATATTAGATAAAAATATAAAGTTAGAGACTTCTCTTTTGATAAATAATGTTTTCTTTAGCCAGAATGTGTCTGATAATTTTTTTAATGTCTTTATTGATATGTTAATGTAACTGTTATTGATCCTGGTGAATACAAACATTATTCTTTCTCCTATAGCCACAAGGCCTGAAATATTTTATGGTATGCGGTAGTTAAGCACATCGACCCCAATGTTCAATTGGTACTTATTTTATCGATCTCAAAACAATGAAAGGCAATGAAGGCAACATATAACCGGAAGAAATGACGCTAAGCATTTTGTGCAGCGCTGTAGGATTCTGCCAACGTGCCGCCTTTCCATACATGTATGACGATAATGTGTTACGTTTACATTTTTAGTCTAGGGTGTCTGAAATACATCGAGCTGAAAAGTAATTCATGACAACCATCTCATATTTAAAAAGAACAGCATATATCTTATACGGAATTCAGTTTTGAAATAGACGAATCTAACCTCGAAAGAAAGTATATTTACAAAATTAAGAAATTCTCTCTGCAAATAACCTGATGAAGAATTACACTACATTGAAGAAGGAAAAAAGGAAGAAGAACAAAGGTGGAGGAAACAGCGGCAGAGAGAAAGAGAGCACGAGTCGATTCACCGCCAAAAAGCCCAATTCGTTTAACACACACACGCGCGCGTACACACACACGCGTGTACACACACACCCGCACACAGTTTTCTTCTACAGAATTCTACTTACAAAGCATTAGTCAACCCTAACTATAGAAAGTTGCATTTGCTCAGAATTTGTCCAGGAATGAATACAGGACGTTGTGCGCGCCACGCATTAGTTTTAATTATTGATTGCAGGCATGGTAGAGAATAATCTCCGAGTAATTTATTTAAATATATAGTCTCCTTGTACTTTTCCTGGTATTTATTTTATCTACCTGGAAGAATATCTAAAACGACCTAAGGACAATGGAACATAAAACGTAACGGGACCAAATACTTCAAGTTGTTTTTGTTTGCCATATTGGTTCTGGCATCTCATTGATATACATATATTTATTTGACGAGATTGAGTTTCCAAACAATTTCTGCATAATTTTCTTTTCATCGATTTTACTTCTTTCAGTCATTAAACTGCAGTTATGCTGGGGCACCACTTTGAAGGATCTTTAGTCGAACAAATCAACCTCAGCACTTATTTTTTCTTTTTTTTTTTAATGTAGTAACTTTTACCGAACCACTAAATTACAAGTACGTAAACACATCAACACCGCTTGTCAAGCACTGGACAACGCGCGCGCACACACACAAACATATATATGTATGTACATACAACGGACTTCTTTCAGTTTCCGTCAACCAAATTCACTAATAATGATTTGATCGACCATAGTACTACGCAGTAGGAGTGAACTCAATGCCATGTAGTTGGCAAGCAAACTTCTTACCACACAGCTGCGATAACACTTGTATCTGATTTCAAAAAATTACTTTGAGCAACTCGAAATCTCATAATAGACCTTCAAGGTTTCACGTTGTAAATTGCAATTTGAACAGATGCGTAGTCAATTGAACTTTTACCTACCCATTTTCGTTCACATACAGCTACAGTCCACTGACATGATATTCCTCGCCGGTTTCCATAAGATTAAGCGAGTGAGAAAAGATATAAACCTGAATAATTCGCTAATTTATAACATCTAACTTAAGATTTGAATTTATTATTTCAGGCTAACGAAACAATTTTACTGGATGAAAAATGAATTATTGAGTGAATGGAAAAAGATATAAACAGATAGATAGATAGATAGATAGATAGATAGATAGATAGATAGATAGAGAGAGAGAGAGAGAGAGAGAGAGAGAGAGAGAGAGAGAAAGAAAGAGAGAGAGAGAGAGAGAGAGAGAGACAGACAGACAGACAGACAGACAGATAGATAGATGTATTGAAATGAAACAAAACACAAAATAGAAAAGACAAGATGAGATAGCAGCATACAACAATTATAGATTGAACTGTATGGCTAAAACTTAAGACACTTGAAAAAATATAGTAAAAGAATAAATTTTATTAGTTCGTACCAAAAATTACTGGCAGAAATAGAGAAGTT
>NC_068983.1:138182623-138187703 GCF_001194135.2 Octopus bimaculoides | reverse complement strand
ATACATACACACACACACACACACACACACAAAACAATGGTGAACTAAAGTTCTATTAATTCTGTCTGAAAGTTATGCCATGTTTACAAGTGTCTTCATGCGTAATGGACTTCTGACAATCAAAGAACTGAAATAGCGGAACTGATTCTCACAGAGTGATTTCTTGACCCGCATTGACATCATCATTTCTTTTATTTGTTTTTATGAATTTTATTTTGTCATTTTCCTTGGGTTTTTTCTTTCTTTTTTTTTTCTCAATGTTAAAATGGGTGGAATGTGAAAAAAAATTGTTTCGCTTGAATGTGTTGCCAACATCAACGACAAGAAATACATCATGAACGCTGACGAGGGTCTTGTCAATCATGATGATTATGATGAAGGTTACTGTTATTATTATTATTACTATTATTCTTCTTGTTGTTGTTGTTGTTATCATCATCATCATCAACATCACGGCTACTATGACGATGTTCTTATGATCATCATAAAGAGAAAATGAGTGTGAAAAATAATGATAGTAATGATGACAATAATAAAGATATCGGTGATAACAATGATTGTCATCACAACCATCGCTACCATCATGGAGTCGTTTTCATCATCATCATCATCATCATTATCATCATCGTCCTCATAGACATCGTCTTCACGGGTTACGGAACAAGATAACTTGTGAAAATTCTGGCCCACATTGCATTGTAAAGTAACATACCACTTCATTTATTCTGTTCGGAAATGCATGAAGGTCAGAATATCCCCTTTACTATCCTTCAAAATATGCTCAACACTTTTGTTATAAATCACCGGAATTCCTTTTTATATGGATTAGGAGGGTGATGAAATGCTGAACTGATAAAGCATAAGAAAACATTTTAGCGATTGTTTAGATATGTGGTTTTATGACTTCAAACTCCGTTGGGGTTAACTTTGCTCTTCAACATTCTGGGTTTGACATGACGTATATCTTTCCTTAGTATCCTCTCTCTTTACGTTCTCTCTTCCTCCCCCTCTTCCACCTCCTCTTCTACATTCAATTCATGATAACATGTAATTTGCATTTTTTATTGCCCTGAGAACAATATAACAAAGACAGAAGGTAGAGGTATATATTATTCAGCACACCACATAGCTTGCTAATCATTTTTCTGTTTTGTATATAAACAAGCTTAGTATTGCTGTGAACCGCCTTAGAATAATTAGTTGCTGATGCTGTGTTTTCATTACTTTGGCTTTTAACCAAAACCAATATTCTCAACATGGCTAATAATGGTTATGTACATAAAACATACATGAATATTATAATACAAGTGAAATTATCGAGTAGGTAGGGAAATGGATAACGAACTCATAGATCTGGAGTTCAAATTGATTGCATGAATTCCATTAATATGTAAGTAGTTAAAGGAGATGTGCTTATGGCATCCGTAGACCCTAATATACAGCTGGTATGTCAAAACAGGTAACATTCCTTTCGAAGTCACCGGATTCATGAAGCACAGATACACAGAGAGAATTACTGTGGTGCACATTTAAGGAAGGAAGGAAGGAAGGAATGAATGAATGAAGGAAGGAAGGAAGGAAGGAAGGAAGGAAGGAAGGAAGGAAGGAAGGACCTGTGTATAGTGTTTAGTGTACGTAGCAAGAAGTAAATTCTCAATATGAATGACTAGAATGGAAAGACCGAGTGAAAAAGGTTTGCTTGAATGGTGGTAATAGGAGAGAAACCTTCCAAGAATGCTTATCTAGACGACAGGCATAGAGAAAATAGCACGAATGTGATCTAGAAGTGAACAACCGTATGTGAACAACCTGATGTTGCCCTTATCCTGAATACAGTGGCACCACCATTGATGTGGAAGTAGGACTTTATTTTGAATTTTAGGAAATTATTTAAAAGTGAGTAACCACAAGTGGAGCACTCGCATTCTAGGGTTAGACTCTGATAGATTCTTCTTTATTAGTGTTCTTTACAGAAGAAAAGAGGTTCAAAGTGGTGAAGAAAGTTGTTCTTAATGGTTTTTCTATAACGGTCTGATATATAGGAAGTGAGTGCAATAGGTCGATAAGGGGACGTTTGTGTGTCAGTGAGCAATAGTGATCATGATCTGTATGTTGGGAAAGGGGTATGTGTAATCTAGGTTAGAAATGAAGTCACTGATATTAGTGATATTAGAGATGAGGAGTATCCAGTGACATCCCTATAAGATATTGGCATGTAGGAAATTGTAGAAGTTTCGCTGTGCTGTAATATCACCATATCCCCGGTAGTCTGGTTCGGTTCATTGCAATACAACAAATTGCGCTACAGTAACCACGGAGAAGTAGTTGTTATTAAACTTCTATTACAGAGATTTCTGCACCTCAGAACAGCCTGGTCTCGCGTCATCATCTTTCTTGTGCTTCCAATTCACTTGACTCTCTTTCTGTTTTTACCCATTTAGTATCCACCGTCATGCCACGTTCTATCCACGACGGCAGGTTCTTCTTTCTTAGAAAACCAGTTCTCTTGAATTCGCTTTCCTAGTACTTGTTTTTTTGTTTTTTCTTTTTACAGTCATTTCTAAGTGATTTCACTATTTGGAACAACGCCCATCAGCGTTCAAATAGTAGAAATGTAATGCGCAAAGTCATTCTCGCTAGATAAGGTATGTACTCTGCTTGTTTTAGAAACAGCTTGTAGCGATCTCTCTAGTTGCTACATTAGGGATGGGCTTTGGGGAAACGTTGTGAACATTAGCCTATATCCTTCTCAAATAAGACTTCCAAATCCGTGTCGAAACATTTATATGTGTGTGTTTGTATTTATTTGAGTCTGTGCGTGCGTGAATGTGTGGGTGTACGAATAAGTACGAGGACGTAACCAAAAGAAAGCGGAATTTTGAAATGTTATTTTATTCACTTAGATTTACATATTTACATTTTTATTGCCTTCAAAGTATTCTCCATTTGAAGCAATGCATCGGTCTAGGCACGTTTTCCACTATTCGAGGCAGTGTTAGAATTTTTGCGAAGTGATGTCTTTTAATGTCTGCGTCGTTTTTTTTTTCTTCACTACTTCCACATCTGCAAATTCCGTAGCATCAACTTTCATCACTAGTGATAGCCTTCGAAAAAACGTCCAGATCAACTTCCAACTGTTCTTTCATTTCTCGACACGCATTCAGTCACGGAAGTACGCTGTTCCTTTGTTTCAGCCATCGTAAAAATCAACGAACAGGGGAAAAGCACTGGAAAACAAAGACGTACCACGTGGCAGCACGACCCCACTGGCCGACGCCGGTCGTCAGACTGATGCCTGAGGGTTGCATCAAGTGACTTCTTGTGGCAGAAGCCCGAACTATAACGGGTTTGTCTCTCAGGGAACGTTTTCAGTTACTTTTGTGTACTCCTTCGTATTTGTGTATGTGCATGTGCGTTTGTATGTATATGGGAAATAGCTGTCTTTAGATGTATTAAAACTCCGATTCTGTCGTGTTCTAGTTTTATGTTTTTCATATTTTCTACGCAGAACGAGAATTCACCGCAACATATAACTATGAACCAGCAACAACAGAACAATTTTATCTGACCCATTATTTCTCAAATAAATACACCAACACACATGATCGATAAAAAATCGATAACATTACCAAACAATATATACTGGAGCAAACAATCATCCAAATAGTTCCAAGAGATCTCAGGAAAAGAATAACCAAATTGCCGACTTTTCCACCTCAGACGACGAATATCTGTTTACTAATGTCTCAGTGACCAAAACAATAAATATTGTATTAAATAATGTATATAAACATCCAGTTATAAAACCATACACAATACCAGCTGGGATACAGCACAAAATTGCAACTGAATAACGTTTGCTATTCTCAAGGGAAGTCAGGAATAAAGAAAGATGAAGTATAAGTAGGCTCTCCACCCAGGGATCTGCGAGGTTCGGTATGGTTACAATAGAATACAGAATAGTAATAATAACGCGAAGTAAACGCTCGTAGTAACAGACGCATTATAGAATGTTGAGAGATTTAAGACCAACAACAATGCTGTACTTAACTTCAATATACAGAACAGTGTAAAACTCCTATGAATAAAATAACTCTATTCCTAGACATTTTTATTTAGATAAAAATAGATATCTCACATCCGTCTGCACTAAAGCCACAAATTTATGTTTGTTGTTACATGGAATTCTATACGGATATAAGACGTCAATGATAAAATCCTCTTGAGAAGAGCATTTAGATTGTCCTCCACAAAAGAAGTACTGAGTACAGAAACATACAGGACGAAACAACATACAACGACAGCATACAAACTAGTAGACCAAGTCGTTGGAGAAAGAGTTATTTATACAACGTAATAAATACTTCAGAAACACCTATAAATAAAATAAACCACAGGTAAAATATATTACATAAATCAAATGCATATTAACTATGCGATAGATGAACACATTAAAAAAGTCTCATAAAACGGATCACAAGATGCCTTACTCCAAACCATAAATTGGCAGTAATAATATATTACAAAAACAGGAAAATTAAAGGCCATGTTATGAATAACAAACTACAAGAGAAAAGCTGCTACTGATCAATGTAATTTACAAATTTGATTGCCAAAATAAATATTGTAACAGATAAATTGTTTCCGACTTTTCCTGCAGCCTCGTATAGCAAGGAGCAATCGCAATGCATTACATCAAACATCGCATAGTAAACAGTAATAAACAATCCGTCTGTTGTGTAGTAAATTAGTATAAGAAGCACATAATACTAAAATACATACACAGCACTCGTTACAAATAAAAATTGTCTCAAATTTTGGCACAAGGCCACTAATTTCTTGTTGGACGGGGCAAGTCGATTACATCGACCCCGGTATTTGTCTGATACTTTAAGTTATCTACCACGATAGGATGAAAGACAAAAGTTAACTTTGTCGAGATTTCTCAAAAGATATTTGCAGAACAAAATCAGCAGTTTTACTGAAAATTTATGATGGTTTCAAATTTTCATCATGGTGGTATATATCTATATCTATATCTATATCTATATCTATATCCATCTATTTATCTATAATCTAT
>NC_068983.1:138175049-138182288 GCF_001194135.2 Octopus bimaculoides | reverse complement strand
ATATATATGCACACATGCATACATATATGTGAATACATACATACATACGTACATACATACATGCATACATATGAAGGTGACATTTTTATAGTTGTACATTTATGTATGCGTATTCTATAATTTCTCAGTGTTACCCAGCATGTAAATAAAACACAAACAGCTTTACCATTAGGATTGGGACTTAGAAACGTGAGATATGGAGCTAAATGCCACAATGTATGCAATGTAGCACGCTTATCTCTCATTAATTTTCGCAATAAATATATGAAATTTCAGAAATGCCACCTAGACAGAATAAATTTCCTGGCAGTTGCCATCTTCGTACCCTTCTCCTATTCCGCTAATATCTTTCGCAATATTCTACTTTCCTATCTGTATGCGTAGTCAAAAGGAAAGCCATAAACATTTCAGGTAATGGAAGTCTCTGTTGAATACATGTACGCTCCAGGCAAATCAACTCCGATTTCCGCTTACGTAGTTAATGTTGTAAAGGAATGTGCAAACATCATGCAGTCTCATTTCCCTCGGATTCGAAGGATTTGTGTCTCTTTGTCTCTTTTGCTTTCTTACTCCCCCTCTCTGTAGCTATCTATCCCTATCTCTCATTTTTTATCTCTTTCGACTATTCTTTCTCTTCCTCATCACCATTTCTCTTTCTAGTCCTTCTCTCTCTTTTTACTCTGTGTAATAAATCAAAATAAATAATTAAAATATAATGCAGGAGTTTTCGCAACAACATACCTTCTTCAACAACATTTTATGCTAACCGACTGGATACAGTGTTCTACTCTCAAATAACAATTTAACGGACAGAGAGATCGAATACTAAAGCTATTCATCTACAAAATAACATCAAAACAGCCCGCCTCTACTTACAAAGTAACTAAAATGCTTGCTTTTTAAATATTGCGTAAGTAAATTACTTAGTTTATAAAACTGCAGAGCGAATCGACAAATGATCTTTCACTACTAGAAATAGCGAGTCGAGAACACTAAAGTACTGACGACGGGGATAGTTGTGGTGATTTCGGTTGTTTGTATTGCTGTATTTGTTTATCCTCCAATGTAGACTTATGACCAAAATCATTTCAATCATTTTGTCTTTACTTTTTCCCCCTTTTTTGTAAACAGCGTATATTAGACTGTGTTACCGAAAGTGTTCTTCCATCTGAGCTAATTCACACATGATCTAGTGAAGATTTCACTCTTCTTTTTATGCTTTCCTATCTCTTTTTCTTTCTTCTCAAGGAAATATGACCTGAAGAGGAATAGTCCTAAAATCTCTAAATATGCCTGAGGTCCGAGTCATGTTGTATATCATGATGGCGCTCCTAAAACTTCATAAAGAGTTGTTGAGTGCCACATGCAAAACAGCGTGCTATTTGTATTGAGACGGAAAACTTTACACATGTGGTTTCCGTACATGGACAATAGGGAAGTTGATAATGTGACCTCCATACAGCTATAAGCAATACAGAGAACGATTAAATGAAACTCAATATTTATTGTAGTAAATAGTTCAGTAAATTTCGGTAAGAAGATCGCAACTTGTCCCAGGAACATGAATGACTTGACGAACAAATGAATATTCAATAATTCTTGAACATTTTAAACGGAGTGATTGTTGATGTCCGTTTATTGTACATTTTTCTTTTTAACTCAGTGGACTTTTAATCACATCACGAAATCAAATTAGCAACGAATATTTAAAATAACTTTCTTATTCAGAACTTTCAATTGTCTTTCATATTTTTTCTCCATACCTTCTTTACTCATTATTTTTATTTTATTCATTCAGTTTTGTATATGCATGCGTGTGTGTGTGTGTGTGTGTGTGCGTGTCTCTGTGTGTGTATGTATGATTGAGAGTGAGCGTGTGTGCGCGTGTGCTTGTGCGTACACGTGTGCGTGCATGTGCGCATGCGCGGACATGTGTACGCGTGTGGCTGTTTTTCTCTTTTTATCCTTTTATGTTTTTTTTTTTTATTTTCTTAATTTCTTTTCGTTTCTTGGTAGATCTTTTATCAAATTATAATAATCTACAAAAGTAATATCCATTAGCACAGACATACTGCTCAAGATTGGTTATTTCCTGTGTGGTTGTAATTGTTATAGTTTAGTGCTGTTTTAATTATTGATCTTATATTATTATTATTATTATTATTATTATTATTATTATTATTATTATTATTATTATTATTATTATTATTATTATTATTTTTGTTATTATTATTATTATTATTATTATTATTATTATTATTATTATTATTATTATTATTATTATCTTGTTCTTGTTATGTTCCCGGTCATTCTTGATACTGTTAATGTGTTTGTTATTTTCCTTGGTTTTCTTTTGTTGATTTTGAATTGTGATCGTCAAGTATTTGTGTAAAAGTTTTTGTTTCGTCCTTTAATTTTTTGTTTTAATCTTGTTTACATCACAGCAATTTCCACTAAAGTTTATTCGTTTGGCTCCGAATGTCTGTTTTAACATAAATTAAATATCAAAAGCAAGAAGACACAGCACATTCTATTGATTTGTCGTATTTTGAATTTAGCTTCATTTAACACTATAAATGATAGTTATTTTTTTTTCATCTCTTTGGTTTCTTTGTTGATTGTGTATTAGTTAGTGAGATGGTCGCTTTTATTTATTTGTTTTGTTTTGTTTTTATCTTCTTGTTTTGTTTTTCTTGTTTTGCTTTTCATTCTTCGAAGAAAAGGCCATTACTTTCTAGCGGAGCCTACCTGCTTGGATTAGAAATTACATGATTAGAAAGAATAACTCACTTCGCGATACAATTTATTAAGAGCTATTTATTTTCATGTTTCATTTCCTTGACGTACACAACTTTTATTTATGGATGCAGTTATTTATTTATTTATTTATTTGGTGTAGAAAGTGTGTTTTAGTTCTTTTTTTATATGTTATTTTAATGAATTAAGAAATAGAATCGAAAATAAAACGGCTTTGTTTATTCATATTTTTTCCTCTAATGTTCTTCTAATGTTTAACGTTGTTAGATTTTGTCGTTGTGCTTTCCTTTTTTCTTTCTTTCTTTCTTTATTATCTCATTGATATTGAGTGGCGAAGAAATATTACATTTTAATTTGCTTAACAATAATTTATACAGCTGTCATAAAGCAAATTAATAATCTTGGTGTGAAAATTATTCCTCGAATAGACTGATATCTTTATGTGTCTTTTATGCATACACAAATTAAAGACAACGGCCTAAATAAGATATAGATAACGAAAGAGATAAATACTAATTCTTTAAATGTACAACATATATACATTGAATTTATAGAAACTCACAAAACACAAGCGATTTCTACATGTCAGCATTACAGCCTAATCGAAAATTTATCGAATAGATACTCATTCTTTATATAATTTCACTTGGTAGACGTAGTTGTTTATATTTTCATTTACTAGACATTAACGAAGACCAGACAGGTATATCCTATAGATATCATCTCTATGCAAGAAACTTTACATATTCGAAGTATTTAAGTGTAACATACAAATCTGTGTGCGTGTGCGTGCGCGCGTGTCTATTAGTTCGGTCTAGATTAAATAGTCTTGCCCTGCCATCTTCAAGCTTTCTAAAACCGACACAATTGATGCAGTTTAATATATACGTGTATGGGATTCCGAGTTACGTACTTGTTTGCATATATGTGCATGCACTCGAGTACGTATTTGTGTGCTTTATTTTATTGGCACTGATTGTGCGTATGGTGACAACATGTTGTACCATTTGTCTTTTTACTCTCCTGAAACTCGTCCTATAATTCAGTTTTAAATAACTGAGCTGAAAATCTCCTCATATACAATTTCAAAGTAAATTACCACATTTTAGAGAACATGGTGCAACACCTAACCTGGAATACGAACATTTGAGCAGAGAATTTATTGTTCCGTATGGCTGTTGAGTTTTTTTCTCCTTATCAAAAAGGATCATATTACAACAGTAGTTATGGGAAGAGTAACAAAAATAATATAAATAAATATTTTCGGTAAAGATCTTTCACGTTTGCAATTCGTTAATCAAAAAGCAATCTTTATAGTTATACTTTTAAATAATCACCTTACTCCATCCACATCATCAAAGATAATTCATGTTCTTCAGAGAAACCCATTGAGTAAAAGAGGGAACGTGCTTTGCAAACAGAACACAAAAAACTTTCGATAAATTCTCAAGTAGCTCAATAAATTATAACCCGCCTTTATTACAGAAAAAACCTTATTTTCTGATTATCTTCGACTTAATTTACTGTCATCCGAGGAAATTCTCATTAACAGAAATCTCTTTCCAAATTTTCTAACCGTTCTAAATAAGATCAAATGATCGTGTGACCTTGCCTCGTTCTTCAGTTTTCGCAATTCTTCTCCTATGATTGCAATTACATTTTAATTAGTTTCTAGAAAACATTAAGCGATATATAATTTCTACAATTGAGAGATCTCTGTTTAGAAATCTACAATACTGGATGAATTATATTGCACATCTTTAATTAAGAATTAATATTCGAAAACCATAAGGTAGCGAGATGGCACAATCGTTAGCACGCCGGGCGAAATGCTTTGTAGCATTTCGTCCGTCTTCCTGCTCTGCATTCAAATTCTCCGAGGTCGAATTTGCCTTTCCTCATTTCAGTGTCGATAAAATCAGTATCAGTCGAGCACTGGGGTCGATTTCATCGACTTGCCTTCTACCACAAAATGGCTAGACTTGTGCTAAAATTTGAAATCAATATTCGAAAATCAGTTTAGCCTTAGACTGAAAGTTAACTACGACGAAAATGGTTTGCAGCATTTGGACAGGAAACTTTTTAGTTTTGAAATATATACGGTGAGCATTTTACAGAAGTGATACGTTATTTCGATTCTATTTCTTAATAGGCCACCAGTTTCTCCCACTGACAGTAATGATACACTTTAGAAAAATGTAAACAGCAAAGATCTTATGAAATGATCTTAAAAAATTCCCTCACAGGCTGTCTTAGAAACAGTAACAAAGAGGAGTATGAGAAACAATGCTGAGTCTTAAATGTGTGCCAGAGTTGATAGAGCGTCTGTATGACAGAGTTCGATCAGCAGACACTGTGATAATGGGATCTGTTTCGATGTCCTTTCTCCAGATGTGATCCTAAAGAGAAACATATAGCTCTCATTTGGGGGTAATTCGTAATGCCAAACACGGTGAAGAGGGACGAGATATGCTTAGCAACACGCAACTGCATCTTACCGTAATGTTGTGACTTACTGAACATTTATTGACTTTTAAAATCATGTTTCAATTTTTTTTCTCCGTGTTTTTCTCCTTGTCTCCGTATTCTTTCTGTTGAAGAGCGTAGCTCGAAACGTCAAAGACTTTCCGTATTCCCGAGCGTCATACTAATATATACTTTTGTTATTTACACCACCTGTCCTCGTCTGTTGTTACAAAATAGGACAAGAACGCAAAACATCCAGACAGGTGACACAAAAAGGGGACAACAAAACATCCAGATAGACGATACAAAGAAAACAAGGACGGGTCATTCGGAGTTTTCTTTCCTCAGTCGAGTTCCAGATTATCTTTGCAATTTCGGCTGGTTATACTTGAGAATGCTTTAATCTGACCAGACCCAAAGAAAAACTATGCTAAGAGCATTAGATTCCTTGGAAGAAAGCAGCGAATGCATACGAAAACAAGGACGAAAAAAAACGGAGAATGTTACACAAATACAGGACATAACAACAGGTGTCTTTCGACTATGGACGAATTAAATTAAGCTGGCGTGTGTGGAAATAAAGCTTTACGGCAGGGATACAAAATTTTACAGGCACGGGGAGGAATATATATGTTGCACGGACAGAGGCCCAACCAAGAAAGAAGGGCCAGGCTTGGCCGAACACCGGTCACATGGGGAGAGAAGAGAGAGAGGGACAGAAGAATTAAGGATGGACGAGAAAAAATGACAGGGACACAGTGAAGGGAAAAGAGGAGGGAATCGAGCATGAAAGAAACAAACAAACAAAGAAACAAAGAATAGAGTCGTGCAAGTAAGAAGAGGAAAATAATTATTCAAGGCAGGACTAAAGCATTTAAATTTATTTCGTTTAGTTTAATTTAAAAGATTTTATGCTAATGCAATGCAAGTAGAATTAATAGATACAGTCTGTAACAGCTGTTTCTGGGATATCCCAACTACTCGATTATTTTATTGATCCAAGGTTCCATATACTGGACATTCCATCATCGGAGACATATAAGAAATATAAGCAGGAAATTATAGGCAGGAACATTTGTTGTAGGAAAATGCGTAGCACGGTAGAACGTTCATGGTTCGTTATAGGTTATAGATTATCGAGGGTATAGTAGTTCATTCCGACCCATATGAAAGGGTTCTTCCTTGCGTACATTCATAGATAAGTTCATTGTTCAAAATAAAGGCCGAGTAATATATCTATTGGAGGAAAGGGAAACAAAAGTGCTAGCAATTTGAAAGTCGGTGTGAACACATTTTTCTACATTTTCCTACAAAAAAATTTTCTGCCAATAATTTCCTCCGTATATATCTGCAACCTTGGATCAATAGGATAATCCAGTACCTGGAATATCCCAGAAAAAGCTGTTAGAGACTATATCTGTTAATTATACCTGCATTGCATTAGCATTAACTCTTTTAAATTAAACTAAACTAAATAAATTTAAATGACATAGTCCTACCTTCATTAATTGTTTGACTCTTCTTTAACATATACCTGTTGATTCAAAGGTAAGCTACCGATTGCCGGTTCTCTGCCGACTGGACAGTTGTGCCACCACAACTCCAACGCCTGTTTGAACTGGGATCCTAGTGGCTTGTCGATTGGAGCACTCAAATTGGATACCTATTGGTTTGGGTTACCTAGACCAAAACTCTTCATTATATATATGCCTGGCACCTTGGGTAAGTGTCTTCTACTATAACCCTGGGCCGTCCAAAGCCATATGAGTGGATTTGGTAGACGGAAACTGGAAGAAGCCCGTCATATATGTATGTGTCTGTCTTTGTCCCCCCCCCACACCACCACCATTGCCTATCAAACGATATTGATGTGTTTACATCCCAGGAACTTAGCGGTTCGGCAAAAGACCCCGATGGAATAAGTACTAGGCTGACAAAGAATAAGTCCTGGGGTCGATTTGTTCGATGGCTGAAGTCAAATGACTGAAACAAATAAAAGAAAAGAATGCATATATA
>NC_068983.1:138171852-138175030 GCF_001194135.2 Octopus bimaculoides | reverse complement strand
TATATACATATATATATATGTATGTATGTATTATATACATATATATGTATGTATTGTTGTTCTCAATGGAGCTATTGAAGATTTGGGGCCATATACTTCCTTTACATAAGAGTACGAATCCTTGGCATCATTTCTATCAGCTGCTTTTTGCACCACTTTTGCTCTGTCATTCCACCATTCCTATTTAATTTTCCTTGGAGCAGACTGCACTTTCCCTTTCAGCTTTCTGTAAGCTTCGTTTGAGTTGGGGTTCAAGGACTGAGAAAGAAGTGTATTGCCTAAGTTTTTGTCTTTCTAAAAGTAGATCATGAATTTTTGGTGATTTGTCTGAAAACAAGTCACTGGACTTATGCGATTTAAGTCCCATTGAATTTGCAGCCGTAAATACTTTTGTTTTGAAATCTTCCCATAGATTGTTTGAATTAAGATTGATACATTCTATATCATCGTGGAATCTTTGCAAGTTGCTTGGCAATCTGAAGTTAGCAACATTTAACTGCTTTGGTACCTTAGGACCAGACTATCAACTTTTAGGCATTTTCGAAAAATTCATTTTTCCACGCACTAGACGATGGTGAGTTCTGCTATAGCTAGATAGGTAGATAGATAGAGAGAGAGAGAGAGAGAGAGAGATAGAGAGAGAGAGGGAGAGAGAGAGAGAGAGACTGATAGATAGATAGATAGATAGATAGATAGATAGATAGATAGATAGATAGATAGATAGATAGATATAGGGTGTGTATATGTATGCCATTTGTATGTTGTGTCATGCATTATTTGATGTGTAACTTTTGTCTGCAATCGCAATTTTGTGGATACATGGAACAGTTATTGAAAATGATTTATAAAATAAATAATATGGAGAGATAAATCAAAAATTATACACGGCTTCGTAACACCGTTCCACGCATCTTCCAATTAATATCTTAGATTAGTTGAACATTCTCTCTCTCTTTCTTTCTCTCTCTCCCTCTCTCTCTTTCTCTCTATCTCTCTCTCTCTCTCTCTCTCTCTCTCTCTCTCTCTCTCTCTCTCTCTCTCTCTCTCTCTCTCTCTCTCTCTCTCGACAGAGTGGCATGTGCTCTTATATATGACTCACACTTGTATACTTGCTTATTGATCATAATCTCGTACAACGAATAAACATACGTATTTCTTCTGTGCTCCATAAGTAAGCATATGCGAACATAGTTTTTCTTACTACGTGACTTCAACAGCCTGGTCAAGTGTCCATGCATGTGCTAGAGTAAGAACCTTGCTTGCATTCTTCATCCTGCATTAAGAGTGCCAAGATGCCGATTGTATTGCATACAATCACCGACACGTAGGTGGCGGTTCGACACGGTAAAATAAATAAAATTAATAAGAACAAAAGCAAATCAAAACAAATAAATCAAAAGTAATAAGGCAAAAGAAAAGGGAATCAGACACTGAAATGTGGAGAAGCATACATTCTCGGCAAAATATTGCTATCTCCGGAATATAATTCTACGTCAAGCAATTTATAGAGAAAACCTAGAGCGTACTAACAGTAATGGAACGAAAGGCGATCTTTTTTTCTTTTTTGTAACGTTAGATTCAGCAGGCTTAGAGATAAGAAATTTGTTTTAAAGCTAAACAGAAATCTCTTTTACGTTAAAGACATGGAAAGATTTAGATTATAAGATGTGATTAGTCTGATAGTAATGCCACGTTTAGCAACCAAGCTTATAGATTTCATATTACATTAAAACAATATCTACAACCGCATCAAAGTTTCAGCATCGTATTTGTGAGAGCTGATAAAATCAAATATTGTATACGTGACTGACAAAAACACATACGATAGATTATTAGAAAATATAAGTAAGACATACATAATAAGTATTCCTAGAATAAATAATGTAGTTAACGATGGAGCAAAGTACCTAAATGTGCAGTGTTACATTCAAAGATAACCTGCATCTTACATATAAGGATCATAAACAAAATTCCACTAACAACTTTAAATGTAGACATAAATCTCATACAAACTGTATTAGGTATAGCCATGAAACACATATATCATAGTATCAAATTAAGAATAAGATGAGTTATAAAATTAATGCAGTGGAAGGGTGGCAGTGCTTCTGTAAAAAGGTTTGAATATATCGATGGTTAAACCAACTGATTAAACTTAATCGAGTTCGATTAAGTGGAATTTTTATCCGTCGATCTCTAGAAATCTACTAAATTCAACAAAATATTTACCTCTATAGCATAAGCTGAAATTAGTAGAATTATGAACAACCGCAAATTGCTTGTATTTTACGATCCCTACAGAGTCGGTGGGGGAGGGGGGTCAGTGGGGTTTTTTTTATATATTTAGCTTCAAAGAGTGGTGGGAGGGGGAAATATAGCTTCTCCTGGACCTTCATATCAATCATGTAATTAGAAATGAAGCAAAGTATTGGATTATATAGAGAAGACAGACTATTTGTAGCATAGAAGAGGAATGGCTACGAGATGGATTTTCTTATAAAACAATAATTGAATCTTAAAATAACTGTTAACGCTAATTAAAAGTAGTAAAATAACCCGATATCCCATAAACCGAAAGAGGAGAATATATGTATAAAGACCCCACTCACAATCATTAAGTATAACGTAACTGACACATCCCAATAAATTTCAGATAAACATGCATTCCATAAGGTCACCCTATACTACAACAACGTTTTCAAACAAAAATTAAAGTTATTAAAAGGCACTTTATTGTTGGACTTCGTAATCTCCTAAGAAAGAATATTATAGGGTGCGATCTGATATATTGTACGAAGAACATAATACAGACATACGATGTTTAATCCTATTAAACAGTCACTTTACTGCGAAAGAGAAATATTATTATTCTCTAAATAACAGTCTGTATATCATATAGAACTCAATACAAACAGCAAAGTTTATACATGTAGTAGAGTGCTCAATAGCGGAACCGTGGGACGTCGATTACACTTTCACTCACTTCCTCGTTCTCTGCCTGTCTATCTATTTCTCTTTCCCTCCTCTCATTCCCTCTTTTTTCTCCCTCCTCCTCTCTCTTCCTCTCTTTCAATATATATAAATATATATATGTATATATGTATATGTATGTATATATGTATCTGTATATATATGTATGTATATATATATATATATATATATATATATATATATATAT
>NC_068983.1:138170260-138171496 GCF_001194135.2 Octopus bimaculoides | reverse complement strand
AGGTAATTTTTCCATCTGTCTCTCCGTCTATCTGTATATCTGCACAATCGTACACATGCATATTAATATCTATACAAATATATACCTTCGTTATATAGATTTAAAGATAGACAAATATGTAAGAGTGTGTGTGTGTGTATTGTTTGGAATGTTTTCCCTATTGATCGCTTTTTCATTATATCTCTATCATTACTGTAACAAATATAATGCTAATGTAACCCAATTCTTCATATATAGCTCAGGAGCGAATAAAATATTTGCTTCTGTACTCTTAGAATATGTTATGCATCTCGTATATGTATGTATGTATGTGTGACTATGTATGTATGTATGTATGTATGTATGTATGATTTTATGTATGTATGCATGTATGTATGTATATTTATATGTATATGACTGTGTCTGTGTTTATATGTACATATTTATGTATGTATAAATATTCTCTGCCTTAGTTTTCTGCGTCTAGAGTTACGAGACTGTTCAATGATTTGCTGTATGGAGAAAGGTTTTAGTGTTCCGAATACGTATACAGAAGATAGGTTACATCAGATTTAAAATACATTATACTCTTTGAAGACAAAAACAGGATTTGCAAGGCTTACACAGCTGTGAAGAGTGCTTAAGTATTTTATTTGTTTACTCCTCTCCATACTTGGAAACTTACATGAATCAATTATCGCAATCTTCGTCGAATTGTTTCAAATGAAACATTCAGGAAATAGAGATGTTTTGGTTTGATGCTGTTCTTCATTTATACTGTTCTTTGTTTTCCGTTTCTTTTTCTTCTTTTTTTTTCTATTTTTCCATTTTGTTTTAAGTTCTCTTCGTGATTTTGCACATCCGTATCACGGTGATCAGATAAACAGTAATATTATTAGTAGAAATGTAGTACATTTATGTATATGATTATGTATGCATGTATGTATGTATGTATGTATGCGTATATTTATATACACACACACGTATATATATACAAACATATACATATACATATGTATATATATAATATATATATATGCATATATATATATTATATATATATATATACATTTCTACACATATTTATGTATGTATAAATATATGTATATATATGTACATACATTTACATAACCTATAAATATATACATTACGTATATTTACCTATGTAAATATATGCATATATATATATATATATGTGTGTGTGTGTGTGTGTGTGTTTGTGTGTGTTTGTGTGTGTTTATGTATATATATATATAT
>NC_068983.1:138167540-138168817 GCF_001194135.2 Octopus bimaculoides | reverse complement strand
CAATGAGGAGGCATGATTTTTGTCTGAAGTCTTTCAGTATGATGTCTGGCCTATTTGCGTCTATCTTTCTGTCAGTTTGAATGGTGAAGTTCCAGAGGAGTGCAATGTGATCATTTTCAAGTACTGGGGGTGGTTTGTGTTCCCACCAGTTTTTATCATGGGGCAAGTCCAGGTTTTTGCATATTACCCAGTGAATATATTGTGCAGCTCTATCATGCCTGTTGAGATACTCTGTATATTATTATTATTATGATTATTATTATTATTATTATCATCATCATCATTATTATTATTAGCTCCGCTTTAGCGAAGGCGGAAGTATTTTTTCAGTCGTGTTTGTTTGTTTGTTTGTTTGTTTGATTGTTTGTCCGTGGACAAGATATCTAAAAGAACCACTGGATGGATTAACATGAAACTTTTAGGGATGATTGCCTTGTGACTGGCACGAACTGACTAGATTTTGAGATCGATCCGGTACCGGACAAGGATTCTGGATTATTTTTCCTGCTTTTTTACTTAGTTTTTGACAGCGGTCAGGTTTGTCTTTAGTATTCTCGTTTGTGAAAGCAGTCGAGTTTATTTCAGATATTCTCATTTCGAAAATCCTTTCTGGCTAATCGTTGAAAGGGCCTTGGTGTTGCTTTGGTGGAGGTTTGTGCTCTCTCTGAGTGCTCTTGTTATTATTGTCACCATAGCTGGAGGTGTGTTTTTGGAGCGCTTTAAGTGTATGACTAATTCACTTGTTTAAAAGATTCTATACTGTATTTTGTTGTTTAAATCGTTTTGCAAGCCGGCTGCCCTTGTAGGGTGGGGGGGAGCTGACGTTTGGGAGTGATACCAACCTTTTTATTTTCAAATTTCTTAGAACCCGTAAATACATTTCCAGTATTTTCTCACGTCTCGCTGTAGACAAATAGGGCCGCCGACTAACTCAACGAGTCACAAAGTACGTTGGCTGAAGACACGTCCGAAAGGGTGGGGGGCCGCCACGTCAAATCGGTAGAGGAGTAGAGGCCGAAACCGGACGTGGTTCCTCCTGATGATGTCTTCAGCTAACTGGATCCTAATCCACCAAGGGAAGGTATGTCGGAAGAAAGTAATTCAACAACGCGGGTTGATGAACCGTAAGACGTGTGGCCAGAATCTCCTGGAAAATAACCATAGCGAGGGACATTCCACAGTTGAATTAGAACAGTCACAAACAGTGAAAGAAGACATGCACCCAACACCAGAGCTGACGTCACCTCCGAAAGGGGGTGGCCCCGCCACGTCAAAAC
>NC_068983.1:138165645-138167499 GCF_001194135.2 Octopus bimaculoides | reverse complement strand
AGACACGTCCGAAAGGGTGGGGGGCCGCCACGTCAAATCGGTAGAGGAGTAGGGGCCGAAACCGGACGTGGTTCCTCCTGATGATGTCTTGAGCTAACTGGATCCTATAAAGGAGCTGTTGTGGTAGCAGACCACGAAACATGGTTGAAATTCCTCAGAGAGACCTGGAGGGTAGCGAGCTGGCACAATCGTTAGCACGCCGGGCGAAATGCTTAGCGGTATTTCGTCTAAAGTTAGATTCTGAGTTCAAATTCTGCCGAGGTCGACTTTGCCTTTCATCCTTTCGTAGTCGATTAAATTAGTACCAGTTACACACTGGGGTCGATGCAATCGACTTAATCCCTTTGTCTGTCTTTGTTTGTCCCCTTTATGTTTAACCCTACTGTGAGCAATAAATAAATAAAAAAAAATAATAAATAAATAAGAGAGACCTGGTCTTCCGTTATCTGTTGGTAGCGCTTCCCGTTCCCGTGTTTGATGCCGAAGAGGAGATAACAACTCTAAAATGCATGCAACCATCACTTTCTAGGCGCTTCAAACTGACTTGATGTGTTCACATCTATTTGTCTGCAACCAAAATTATTCTTCGTGAGAAAATACAGTAAATGGCTTTCGTATGGGTTCGAGTACATCTCAAGCATTTTTGGTAACAAGTTTATATTTGTACAAATTACTGATTAGCGCTTCTAATCCGTATATTATTATTGAGGCAACGTGCTGGCAGAAACGTTAGTATGCCAAGCAACATCCTTAGTGGTTTTTCATCCTTTTGAGTTCGAAGAAATAAGTACAAGTTAGACACTGGGCTAGATGTATGTAGTCGACCAGACCCTCCACAAAGCTTCAGGCCTTGAACCTATAGTAGAAAGGATTATTATTATTATTTGAGCTGCAGATTCGTTAGCAAGCCGGACAAAATGCCTTGCAGCATTTCGTCTGTGTCTACATTCAGAATTCAAATACCACCCGGTTCGATTTGTATAAGCCTGATAGTTATTCTAATGTGCTCTTTTACCGAATCACTAAGTTGTGAAGCGGTGATGAGGGACAAACAGAGACAGAAACACATACACAAACACACACACACACACGCACTGACACACGCACACACACGTGACATATGCGACGAGCTTCTTTCAGTTTTCGTCTACCATATCCACGAGGTTTTGGTTAGAACGGGTCTATTATAGTAAACACTTGCCTGAGATTTTATGCAGCAGGACTTAACCTGCAGCCTTGTGGTTGGGAAGGGAGCTTCTAACCACACAGCCATCTCTATTGATGTCACATAATATATGTGTGTTCAGAGAGAATCTCTTTAAAGACGTAAGGTATTCAAAGTCAGGCGAAACGAATCATTCAAGACGTGAACAACAAGCGATGTCGATATTTCTCTGTGTCATAGCCTCTTGAAACGAATTCTTATCGCTAGCCAGAACTACCTACAGATAGCGTAAGATCTATCTTCTGATGTACAACAGTGCCGCGCAAGGAGAATAACATTTAAATAAGTAGTTCTGTAATGTAAACATTATAGAGCTGATTTTAATTCAATATGTATAGATAGATAGATAGATAGATAGATAGATAGATAGATAGATAGATAGATAGATAGATAGATAGATAGATAGATTGAGATATATTTTTTTATTCTTTTACTTCTTTCAGTCATTTGACTGCGGCCACGCTACAGCATCTCCATGAAGGGGTTTAGTCGAAGAAATCGACCCCAGGACTTATTCTTTCTAAGCCTAGCACTTATCCTACGAGTCTCTTTTGCTGAACTGCTAGGTTACAGGTTGTCAAGTGGTAAAAGGGGGACAAACACAAACACAAAGATACACGCACACACAC
>NC_068983.1:138163195-138165527 GCF_001194135.2 Octopus bimaculoides | reverse complement strand
ATTTATGCATGTATGTATGTATAAAAGTATATGTGTAATTAACTACTATCATAAAACTTTCCTACGGTTAAAGCTAAATTGAAATTGTTTAAAAGACAATATAACTACAAAGTATTAACACTTACATATTATTTCAAACCATATGGTCCCATCACTTCTAGAACTTAAAAGATTATCTTAACTATAGATGACCTAGTATGTAATTACTACTTCCTCAATTGTCTCAAACAAGATTGGTAACGTAGTAAGCAAATAACTTGAATCGTAAATATTCCAAATCTTTACAAATATATATATATATATATATATATATATATATATATATATATATTGCATAAACTAAGAGAAAACAGTCATGAGGGTGGGTGGTATTTCAAGTAATGATAATAGCACTATATATTTTTAATAGTGATATCATCAAACATTTGTGTGTGTATGAGTAGCATTGGTTCTTATATCAACGCTAGTACGTGTCAGCTACTTCTGTAATTGATACTCAGACGGCTAAATGTCAAATTCGTCCTCGGTTGACTGAAAATTCTGAATTTTATTTTGTACTACATGATATTTATTCTAGTTTTTCGCATTATGCAACGCAACTTCCAAATAGCAATAACAGATTTTGGGAGTTTTCCCTCTGGCACAGACACAAGACATTTTCGACGCTTCCTGTGTGATGTGCATTGTTGTCTCAATTGCGTAGTAGTTTATTTTAAAGACTCAAAAAATGGTGGAATTAAAATTTAGTCCTGTCAGGATTTGACAACTGAACTCAAAGAAACAGATAAATAATACAAGGCATCTTTTTCACCAACAAATGATACCAGAAATACTAGCCGGGCTCGTGAAACTTCTAGGTATTTTATTTATATTACTTCTGTTTTGCTTTTCTCTCTTCATATTCTGTCTCTGTTACACGCTTTTCCTATGTTAAAGATTTTGAAATACAAGTTCGATTTCGTCTCAAAATTTTGGCTCGATAATGCATAACAATCAAACATGTCTGAATATTTAAATATTTCGATCACATCTTAATATCAGTGTATAGTTAACATTGTATAGTAAACATTCCAGCTTGTTTCATTATTTTAAAGAATTCTGTTGTCTTAGGTTGTGTCCTACAGTTGCTATTAAAAGCGTTACATTCGAACACACGTCGTGACAATCATGATAGTGCTTTCAAATTTTTGCACAAGGTCAACAATTTCGGGAGAGGGACTAGTCGACTATATCGACCCCAGTTCTTATCTGGTACTTATTTTGTCGACCTCTAAAGAAAAATTATTGCTACTAATGTTCTACATTAACGCATGATCATAAATTTACCTTCAGTGAACTCAATTAACAGCCGTCCATTGGTAAATATTATTGAATGTCAGGGATTGCAAGCCAGCCCTAATTGAAATGTTTTATTTATTTTATATATTCGTAAAGGGCCTTAACTAAATACCATACCACAAAGCACGTGACTGCTTCTTTGACGTGATGCTGGCATCATAATATTATGAATATCAGTGAAATTATAGCAATGCAGTAACCCAAGACAGAAAAATATGAAATTTATGCTATGCAGTATATAATTTAGTGGCATTCATTTCAGAGATCATAACGTTACGCTTTATTTCCTGTTAATAACGATAGGGTCAATAAGTAATATTGATTTATTGCATTAGCCACTCAGTAACCCACTCATTACCCTTTCTCATAAAAGCCTTAATTCTAAGTACGAAAGCAGTAATTTTGGGCTGTATTGCAATTTTCCTAATATAAGCCACTGTAGCATTATTTCTTAATGTAATGCTCATTTTGTTGCTGTTGTTGTTGTTGTTGTTGTTGTAGTTGTTATTTTATTTTTGTCGTTTTTTTTTTGTTTAAAATATTGTTGCAAATGTGTTCTATTCCAAACGGAAAGTTTTTAAAATTTTAAATGAATTTAAAAATCTATGCAAAAGTAGCATATATTTTATTGACTACATGCAAAACCATTTCGTTGGATTACATCTCGTGTTGTTCGAAAATCATTAAAGCACATTTATAACTTAGAATTTATGTATGTAAAACTTTTTTAATAAAAAGAAATATGAATTCAATAAAAGTATTTCAGATTAAAAATCAATTTTAATACCGAAAAGCAAAACAAAATATTTCAAAGAAATTATGTTTGCATCAACATACAATGTGCTATCTGCTTTAAAATATTAAATAAACGATAATGTTCAGCGCAATAATGCAGAGCATTGCCGATAACTGGCTCGAATCGGTGTGGTGTTATGTATGCATATATGCAAATAGGAAGACATATGCATACACACACACATACATGTGCATATAT
>NC_068983.1:138162434-138162941 GCF_001194135.2 Octopus bimaculoides | reverse complement strand
ATATATATATATATATATATATATATACATATATAACGTTATGTGTAATCTTTTAACATTGACATTATCCAAAATCTGTACCGCACTCACAGAGACTAACATACGCATTTATATATACATATATACATATGTACAGATATATAGGGCAGGGAATCGTCAATTAGTAATAAAATTAATAATTAACAATTTTGCCGAGTAGCTCAGTATGAAAACACCTTTATCGGTAAAACCATTTATAATCATAAATATACAGGGATTAGCAGGAGCTGCTTCTCCAACATACTGAGAATTCAGAAACAGCAGTCAAAGAACTACTGATTCCAAACTACAAATTTTTTCTCTAACGGATGGCGATATTTATGGCACACACAGAACAAAAAACAGAAGAGAAGAGCAAAAACAAACATGCCTTTAGTTAATTGGGTACGACGTTTCACGGTTAAGGGTATGAAGTTACCCTATTCCGATCTTCAGCCTCAATATTCGAATAAATTTGAAAGTGTCTAA
>NC_068983.1:138155557-138157889 GCF_001194135.2 Octopus bimaculoides | reverse complement strand
GAAAGAAAGAAAGAAAGAAAGAAAGAAAGAAAGAAAGAAAAAATAAAGAAAGAAAGAAAAAATAAAGAAAGAAAGAAAGAAAGAGAAAGAAAGAAAGAAAGAAAGAAAGAAAGAAATAAAGAAAGAAAGAAAGAAAGAAAGAATGAAAGAAAGAAAGAACGAAAGAAAGAGAAAGAAAGAAAGAACGAAAGAGAAAGGAGAGAGAAATAATTAAGCTTTAGTTGAATTAGATACTTATGTTGAGGCACCAAGTCAGTCCGGTATTATCCACAGAGCTCGAAGTGAGGTGAATAAAATCAAATAAGTAACGGGATGTCTGATAATAATGCAATACGACTGTTTCAAGCGGCTCCATTTAATCAATTTAAATTACAATGCCATTTCCATTTGTAAAAGATATGGATTCTCAAGAGACAAGATATATATTAATATAATTTTTCTCAAATATTTTATCATAGATAGAGGATGGAAGCATTTCATGTTACCACTATTGCATCAAGAATAATCTAAGAGAAAAACAGCTACAATTTTAGAATGGCAGGAATGGATCAAAGTGGAGGGTATGGGATTGTAATTCATTTCTAATTTTCTTTATCTACGTTCTTATCACCATAAAAATTATCTAAGGCTAGTAGGCTGCGCTTATTGAGAATTAAGACCATTATGAGCTGACAGTTCAGAACTGGCTGCTGATCATAAATAAATATTATTAGATATTCCCCCTAATCTTAATTTCTTATGGCCATAAGTACTACTTACCACACCATAAAGGAGGTAAGTATGGGTGACATAAACTCTTATCATTATTTTCAGTTAAAGGGGCCTGCACTATGGAACTTAAGACGCTATAATGAGATCTAGGAAAACACTAAGGGCACCGATGGAAAAAGTTTATAATCAAGGTATAGGAAAACCTGTGTATTATTATACGTTGTATAAAAATAAAAGTAAAATTTAAAAAAATTTTAGAAAGGGATATCAGAATCAGGTGAGATAAGAGGGATGTACAGATCAATATAAGCACTAAAAAGAAGAATACTATTATATAAAAGCACCAGAATACCTCATATTTACAGAACTATTAGGTGGTCACTACAAAGATCACTCAAACAAGGATCACAACTTACATATGGAATTTATTTGGGAAAGAGACACATATTATCTATTGATAGAAAGTAAGAGAACAGAAGCAAAATAATAAGATAAATGATTCAATAACATATAGACTTATTTAAATATAGGTATACAAGAAAATGTTCATAGGCGCAGGAGTGGCTGTGTGGTAAGTAGCTTGCTTACCAACCGCATGATTCCGGATTCAGTCCCACAGCGTGGCACCTTGGACAAATGTCTTCTACTATAGCCTCGAGCTGACCAAAGCCTTGTGAGTGAATTTGGTAGACGGAAACTGAAAGCCCGTCGTATATATACTATATATATATGTGTATGTGTTTGTGTGTCTGTGCTTGACAACCGATGCTGGTGTGTTTACGTCCCCGTAACTTAGCGGTTCGGCAAAAGAGACCGATAGAATAAGTAATAGGCTTACAAAGAATAAGGCCTGGGATCGATCTGCTCGACTGAAATGACTGAAACAAGTAAAAAGAGTAAAGAGTAACTATGAAAAATGTGCACTGATATAAGTAGATATAAGAGTATAAAGATATGGCATACACAAAGGAAGATTAAGCTGCGTCTTGCCTACATTTCTGAAATTCTACAAGTATTCAAGTCACACAAAATTCTGAAGGAGAAGCATGCGGAGAGCAAAAGTTAAAGCCTGGATCACCAGGAAATTCTTCTCCAAGTGAGTCAACTTTGTCTTCGGACCAGCACTGAAAAAGTATCTTCTAGAGAACAATCTTCCTCTCAAGGCTCTTCTCATCCTCGACTATGCTCCTGCTCACCTTCTTACCCCTGAAGATGATATCCTGGACGAAATTAAATTTATAAAATTTATATACCTTTCACGCAACACTACCTATCTTGCAGCCAATGAGGCAACAGGTGATTTCTAATTTTAGGAAATTGTACACCAAACACTTGTTTCGTCGGTGTTTTGAAGTCACCAAAAATACAAATCTAACCCTGTGTGCGTGTGTGTGTGTGTGTGCAAACACACGCACTATATATTCCTCCTGCACTCATTTATTACGGAACAGGAGGATACATGTGGCCGGAAAGGATCGCTGAAGAGGTCATAATTGTGTGACGAAAAATTTCGAGGCAATGGACACAAGATAAAATGAGAACAGTAATAAACGAGTGAAGAACGAATATATAGTGCGCGTGTTTATTTAGCAAAAACAAAATGAGCATCCCGAAATACAAC
>NC_068983.1:138151960-138155547 GCF_001194135.2 Octopus bimaculoides | reverse complement strand
ATATATATACATATATATGCCGCGCACAAGCAAACTAGAAAAAATCGTACTCAAAGCTTACTGGTAGAAGTCAATAATAATTAGGTCTAACATTTTTCAACATAGTTATTTTAAGGTTTTATTTACGTTCTCTAGTTAATGAAAAACACTCTCAGTAACGACGACACAAATGTATATTCGTATATTACAAGCAATAATTTCATGTAAAAATTTATAATATGTTTATATTCTTGAGTCTGATTCTTGTCGCAAAATCGAATAGTTGTTATCTTATCTGATACATCTATCCTGCTGTTTCGTGGAAGACGAATTATCTCGGAAACAAAGGATACACTAATGGAGATGGAAAATATATTTGAATGATGGATCAGCATTAATATCTATTTTGAAAGGTGAAATAGGTGACGTTTCACACTGAATGATAGCTAGCAATTCTGCAAAATATCAGTAAACCACATTCACGTTTTGTATCTTAAACCGATGCCTAAAGAATATAACCGGATCGATGGTATCGATAGACACCTTCACCTCTAAATTGCTGGCCTTGTACCTAAATAAGAAACCATTATTTATATTAAGAGCTACACATTACATATTTATTCTTGGTAGAAAAACTGAGTGAAGAATGGGTTACAATTAGGAGAGCTTTATCACCTTGTGTCGTGTATAGAAGAAAACAGGATTTTTACATCATTAGTTAACAAAAGCGCAATGAGCTTCTTATCCTTGGCCTTTAATCCCATTAATTGGTGAGTTTAGAAGCAACAAAGTATATTATTACACAAAAAAGAATTTGCATTTATCGAATATCTGCATTGCATGTTCAGTTAATTGGTACCTAATAGTGAACATTATATCTGGGAGAATGTAAATGGAAACCAAGCGTCAAAACATCAGAATTTCTGATATTAACGGATTAGTCACGACTTCTATAGAGTCAGCGTTTGTTTACAACATCATAAACATGTTTACATGTTTATGTTACAGTTATAACTGAACTGACAATTTCAAAAATACAGACATGGAAAATATATAATTTTCCTCTGAAATTAGATAAAGTTGTTAAAAAACAATGAGTTTTACACAACAGAAAATTAGCTTTACTAATACTTATATTGCTATTCTGGTTTCCGACATAAGATAAGGGCAGACGTTTTGCTGAAGGAGTACAATCAATTAGTTTGATTCTCAAAGCTTAATTAGTCTACTTTCATAGACACCACAGAGATTTCTAAATGGGTAGAACTGAATATCGCATTTTCCCATCATTTGCCCATCCATTAGTATCAGCAATATCTTTAATCTTAAGTTATTTTACAAAAACAATTTTTGATATTTTCTGAAAAAAAAAACCTTTGTTACAGAGTAATAAATCTTCCACTGATTTTTTTTCTTAATATTGTTTCTACTTTTTCAGTTATTTTCTGTCATTTTATAACGTTGAAGAAGGTAGTATTGGTGATACCATACAGGGCATGACCCTTAGTAATCTCACTAGCTTCCAGATGTCTTTCAAAGAATACGTTTACATAGTTTATCATTCTGTAATATAGAGCTATAAAGCTAGCCCCCACATCGGAAGAAACATAATAACAGAATACATATATGGTGTGTACTTGAAGTGGAGATGTTCAACCAGAGGTAAGAGTTTTGATCATCGATAATACACAGTACCAGCAACGGGATAAGAAACTTTGAGAGTTGTCTTTATTGACTAAAGCTTGAAATTATTTTACATATATGCACATCAATCTCAAGTACCTTAGATGTTAGGTTAAATTTGACATTATCTTTATGTTTATATACAGCCTTACTTCTAGAAGATTTGATAAAGACACAATTTGTGAAGTAGAAACCAAGCGTTTGTGGTAGAATATGTATGTGTGTGTGTGTGTGAATGTATGCGTATATATGTAAATACACGTACACACACATATATATATATATATATATGTATGTATCATATTATACACACACACACACACACACACACACACACATATATATATATATATATATGTACGTGAGAGTGTATGTATGTGTGTCAATGTTTAAATGTGTGCACATACGTATATCTGTATGTATTTTCCTATTTAATGTGCTGAAGCATGCGAGGGGTGGTGGTGTTTTACTGGGAAAGGACAGTGATTTATACAGACTGTTTACTTTTGAAAGAAATTTACTGAAAGACTTTATCTAAAACTGTCAAATACACATGCCATTATTGAATTTAGCTTTCGAAACATATCTGTCAACATGTCTTGGTGAAACTTAAATGTTCAGTTGGGATTCAGGAAGCCTTTAACTGCTTCAAGTGAAGTATGTTTTTATATCGCATTGTGGAATCTATTCTTCAAATATTTCTGATAATAAATATTCCGAATTCTGTTTTGTTCCAAATCTATTCAGCGATTCCTCATTATTATTGAAAATCTCTAGACACGTTATGCTGCAAAAAATGCGAATATTATCTCCAGTGGTAATGGTGAAAAGTGTACGAATAAATAAGTAAATGAATATTGAGTGTTATATCGTGAAGTTATATATGCAATTATCTCCAGATAAACTGTGTCTTCGGTAAATGCTATTGGCCAATCTATATCTTGTGAATAGAAGGATATTAAATTTCCTTCCATAACGAGTTTAGCAAATGTTTATTTTCTCTAATCGATCAAACGTCTTATCAAAAACACAGAGAACTTTGTGAATTGAATTCTAAAAGTCCTAGAAGGTTCGGTTTAAGGCTATTCATATGGGATATATAACTGTCACTTTCATAGAATACAAATAATTGTGTGCAAATCAAGGGGAGAAAGAATTTCTGAACCTGTTCGAGTGAGTATGCATGTGTTTGTGGGGAAAATGGGTGAGGCTGTTTACGTAGAAATATTTAATAAGCGGGTATAACAATCATTCATTATTTATTCTTCTTATGCAAGTTAGTATGATAGACTCAATTCTTCCCCTAAACATGATTGGATCTGTCAGTTAACAAATAATTAGCGCAATTGCCTTTAAGAGGTATGATATTCGTATATTTCTCAACACCTTTGATTAGTTAAAGACAACGAAAATGGATATAATATAGAATTGAAAACGGAACTCCTCTATCTTAGTAGATAATTAAGTTACACTTACTGGATATATGCATGTCTTGAACAGATCTTACCATGAATTTTATTGCAAGGACATCGCTCAGATATTCCGTCTTCATGATGTGTACCAAGAACCGTTCAACTTAGTGAAGCCTAAATCTTTGCAAATGAAGCTCACAGAAAGAGCGATCTGTGGAAATTAATAATGCACTCCTTAATTATATAGTACTACCCCTCATGCTAAACACATTGATTCATATCCCAAAACACTCTACAGGTATGTACGTATGTATACATATATACGTATGTATATTTATTTATATATGTACACATATACATATATATATATATATATATATATATATATATATGCACACAAATATAGATATACATATATGTATATTCATACATGTGACACTATATGTATGGGTTCATGTATGTACCTACATATGAGTATATATGTACGTATATACACACACATATATATATATA
>NC_068983.1:138149278-138151527 GCF_001194135.2 Octopus bimaculoides | reverse complement strand
AAATCTCATGTGTAGTTACATATTTTCTCGTCAATACACCTTGTTTAAAAAATACCTATAAATCATAGACAAGCGAGATAACTCACGGCTGGTCTCGAAAAATTTTCTGTGATACCTACAATTTCTCTAAATTTTCTCTTATGCGGATAAGAAGCAGCTCCAGGTATATAAACACAATCGAACACACATACACAAGTACATATGTTGTTAGTTCGTGGGTCGGTTGTGGTCTCTAGGCGTAAGAGAATATGTTCCGACCCACCAACTAACAACGCATATACAAAGCGTATGTGTTCGATTCTGTTTACAATCAAATTCAGGGAATGACACACTAATTGTACATGTAAGACAACTTGACATAGTCATATGTACTACATATCACCCACCAGATGCCCTAAATCAGTTGCTGGCCCTGATGGATTCCCAGTAATTCTTCTCAAGTCATGGAAACGAGTTCTTGCAAAATCACTGCAATTTCTTTTTCAGAGCTTCCTTGTATATGGTAATCTCCCGGACAAACTAAAGGCGGGAATAATATGCCCTATCCATAAAGGAGGAAGCGGGGAAGGCTTATCTCTCTGACCTCACACATCAGCAAACTTATCGAAGGAATAGTCCGAAGAAATTTAATTGCATTCCTTGAAGAGAATGATTTGCTGACTGACACCAAGCACGTTTTCCGACCAGATAAAAGCTGCCTAGCACAGCTCTTGCAGCATTACGACTGGGTGCTAAAGCAGCTGCTCAACAACTTAAATGTGGACGTGATATACCTCGACTTTACAAAAACCTTTGACAGAGTGGACCATGGTATGATTAGTCACGAGCAGCATAATCTTGGCATAGTTGGAAAACTTGCAGAATGGCTAAATGACTTTCTAAAACATAGAATTCAGGTAGTGATGACCAACGAGGCCACCTCTAAAGAAATACAAATCATGAGTGGTGTTCTGACATTCCCTCCACTGTTCAAGTAGCCACCCTTGCTAGCTATTCAGACCACACAAATGTCTCTCAAAGGATACAGAACCCTGGAGACGTGAGCTGGAAGCATTATACAGCTGGGCTGAGGAAAATAACTTGCAGTTTAATGCCTAACCTTTCACTATCAACGCATGAAGCTCAATGAAAAGCAGATAGGATAAACTGACCCACGAGGGATTGCAATCCCTAAATCAAAATCAGTGCGTGAGCTGGGCATAGACATGAGTAACGATGCATCTTTCCAAGTGCATATTACTAAGTTGGCAACAAAATGCAGATGCTTGGCTGGATGGATCATTCGCACATTCAAGACGAGAGAAAGGGAAACTATGATAGTCCTCAGCTTTCTGGATCACCAAACAGTGTAAAATTAACGACGGCGATCCAGTGGAGCTACACAAAGAAGATCGACACAATGCGACATATCAGCTCCTGGAAGAGACTGAAAGAGCTAAGACTCTAATCTCTAGAACAAAGGGGGGAAATATGTGCAGTAATATACACCAGGAAAATCCTAGAAGAAACTGTACCAGACATTGACATTGTCAGTTGCACAAAAGAACGGGGCACCACCGCATAGTATCAAAAATCCTAACACTGCCATCAGGGTACAGGACCAGATACTACTTGCTTTCAAAGGCTTGGGCTTCAAAGGCCTACAGCTCTTCAATATCATCCCACAAAGTATAAGAGACCTGCATAGTGTGGATGTAGGCGTTTTCAAAACAAAACTTGATCTTCTATCAAGAGATGCGGATGAACCTACCTCAAGGCAAGAAATACAGATGCGGGCTGCAAGGTCAAACTCCCTCATTCACCAAATGTGACATATCAGAGGAAGTTTAGTGAAAGTGTAGCAAACCAAACGGCGGTGCAGTAGTCCTAGGACTGAAACTAAAAAGGAACACACACACACACACACACACACACACACACACACACACACACACACACACACACACACACACACACACACACACACACACACACACATATATATATTCTTTATTTTTTTCTTTTATTCTTTTACTTGTTTCAGTCATTTGACTGCGGCCATGCTAGAGCACCGCTTTTAGTTGAGCAAATCAATCCCAGGACTTATTCTTTGTAAGCCTAGAACTTATTCTATCAGTCTCTCTTGCCGAACAGCTAAGTTACGAAGACGTAAACACACCAGCATCGGTTGTCAAGCGATGTTGGTGGGGACAAATACATATATATATATATATATATATATATATATGTGTGTGTGTGTGTGTGTGTGT
>NC_068983.1:138145907-138149233 GCF_001194135.2 Octopus bimaculoides | reverse complement strand
ATATATATATATATATATATATATATATATATATACGACGGGCTTCTTTCCGAGCAACAATTTCAAGCCGCCAAAAGCAGACGAAATTGCCCCAGAGCTAAACAGAAATTTATTGAAAAACAAAAACACACAATAAATTACCACTCAACTGGAAGAACAAAAAACCACCTACCTTGACTTCCTCTTTGTCTTTTTTTCTTTCAATTAACGGAGCCAAATGCTCACGTCATTTCACTCTGGAAGCAACAAACCAACTAACGACGCATGCACCGAAGTAAGCCATCTACTTTATTTCATTATATTGGTTATGAAAGATGTACACAGATTGAGTGGCTGCAGACGGGACAAAGACATTAATGAGATGAGAGAAATGATGAACACGATGATATTAATGGGAGAAGGCAGAAAACGTCCGCCCTATCTCTACTTCTCTAAAACATTATTCTTTTATAAATTTACATATTTGAGGCAGTAAACCTCTTACCACAATTTCTTATTGGACTCAAGATCCTTACAACGAAGCACTAAGCCTCTTACTGCAAATAACAATATGTCCTTCAAATGAAGCACTTGCCTCTTACAATTTTTCTCATGGGCTGCATGCCTTTCAATATGAGGCACTCATCTTCTTAAAATTTTCCGGCCTGCCTGCACCCGACCCGGCCCGAAGCGTCACTCGAGCACTCCGATAGTTCCAGATCAGCGCGCCACGATCGGAAGCGTAATACATCCACAGGGAAGGAGTCCATTCAGGTTATGTCTCCTCTCCTGACAAGCTTTGTACAAAGCTTTCCCATCGCTTCTCACTTTCTGGAGAAAACCAAATATTGTTCCTCCATTTGTTCGAGGCTACAACTTCCACCTCGGTGGCACAATTCCCACCGACAGGGCTTCAGAACATGCCGGCAGTGTATTAACCGCCAACACCAATCCATTTTTCTTCTTTCTCCTCCCCTTTGCTGCGGGAGGGTGTAGTTCCTCCGCTTTAACCGGAGGATCTTCCTTAGCTCCCACAGCCTTGGGGGGGGGGGCCTTCGGTGGGCAACCGTTGTTTCCCACCTTCTTCCTTTTCTCCCCTTTTTGGCGGGGTCTTCTCTGCCTCCATCTCTTCCTCCGAAGGAAGAGGTGAGGGCTCTTCCATCACTAACTGTTCCAGGACCTTACGTTGGTCCTGGGGACAGTTTTTCTTAATGTGGACCGGCTTCAGGCACAGGTGACACTTGGGGGGAAGTCTCTCAAAAATCATCGGATAGCTAGACCCGGCCATTCTCAAAAGATCTGGAAATACCAGATTCTTGGCTGATTGGGTCCACAGGGTCAAATCCAATTTTGACCCCACCCAATCAGTCGCAAGCAGAATTTTTACATTGAGAAGCTTGGCTCCGCTTCCACCCAGACCCCGGCGAATAGTGTATTCTATCCACTCGGGTTGTATTCCGGGTAGCAGACTGCAGACCAAGCCCTTGTCACCTTCTTCCCACAATACGTGGGAAAAAACAATATTTCCTCGCCCTCTACGGGCTCATTCGCGAAATTGCAAGCCTCTTCAGGGGTGTCAGATAGCAACCTCACCGTCGCATATTTGACACCCCTGGAAATAAACTTTATAGTTAGCATGTACTTCGCCAACTCCTTTTCAATATCGATTTTACTGAAGAGGGCGATTGTGTCGAGCGACTTGGAGTATGTTCTCAACACCACCGTTCTCTCTTCTCAATCCTCCACCCACTCTTTGGGTGGGACAATCTCCCACTCCAACACATTGTCTTTTTTCATTGCCATGTTCTTCAACAAAACCAAAATTCACCAAAAAAGGCAGGAAAACAGTTCAAGGAAAAAGAAAAGGAAAGTCACAAAAAAGAAGAAGGAAACAGTTAAAATAAACGTTCAAAAAAGAAAGTTACCAAAAAGAAGTAGGGAAGAAAACAGTTCGAGAAAAAAATTAAAAAGAAAGTGAAAAAAGGAAAACAGTTCGAAAATACAGCAGCCACAAATCTTCCGGCCATTCGGTACTCCAGGCCAACTGGTACTCTAAAATAGCAACTGGAACACGGAAACCGGAACACAGCTTCCACAAATTTCACCAGAAATTGGTGAAAAAAAATTCCACTATTCTTTGGAGACGAGATACGCCCACAAAACAGCAATTCTCTCAATTAATTGAGACACAGGTCATCTCTGTTGCTCACCCGTCTGTGTAGGAGTTTCTAGCCTTGTATCTCTGTGCTAGTATGCTCGCCAAAATTAGTTGCATTTAGGTGTTACTGGTGGAACAGAGTATCATGAGTACTGCAGGGTACAATATATATAGAACTGGCAGTCATCGAAAGTCCACAGTTTGAACTGTCTTACCGGTTCTATTTGGTTCCCGAGAACATTGTTTTGTGAATTTTGGCAATTGATTCCGGACCACCAACCTCCAATTTTCTCTGGTGTATGTCATCTAGACATAACTATAGATAGATAGATAGATAGATAGATAGATAGATAGATAGATAGATAGATAGATAGGTGTAAGGCTGTGTTAACTCGCACTTGTGTTTAATTCCCTTGATAAATTTATAAATTTAAAACAATAAAAATAGAAAATTTTAGGAATAAATTGGTTTTGGCTACTAGAACCCCAACGGTACAAAAGTTGCATGATATAGTTCATTGGTCCATTCCGTTCACCAGTCTCAATGCTCGCAATAAAATTTTTTCATTTAAAGCAATAATGTGTGTGCGTGCGTGTGCGTGCGTGTGCGTCCGTGTGCGTATGTGTGTATGTTTGTTTGTTTGTTTGTTTGTTTGTGAGTGTGTGTGTGTGTATGCGCACGTGTATGTGTTTGTGCGCATGCAAACATACCTGTGTTTGTGTGTGTGTGTATGTGCTAATGAGTATTGATTTGTTTTGCATAATTGTGTGTTCAATTTCTTTATGGGTCAGAATTTTCAGTTGAATGTGACCAGTATATTACTTGTACTTATCGATGGGAAATTTGAAGTCAGATTTATACACCGCGAGACAAAAGTAAAAGCGTTCTCAAATGTTTCAGATATCTCCTAAGTATAGTCTATTGCTTTTGGCTACAAGGAGAAAATGGCACCTTAGAATGATGATAGTATATATAGGCGCAGGAGTGGCTGTGTGGTAAGTAACTTGCTTACCAGCCACAAAGTTCCGGGTTCATTCCCACTGCGTGACACCTTGGGCAAGTGTCTTCTACTATAGCCTCGGGCCGACCAAAGCCTTGTGAGTGGATTTGGTAGACGGAAACTGAAAGAAGCCCGTCGTATATATGTATATATGTGTGTGTGTGTATGTGTGTTTGTGTCTGCGTTTG
>NC_068983.1:138142075-138144760 GCF_001194135.2 Octopus bimaculoides | reverse complement strand
TATATATATATATATATATATATATATATATATTTGATTAATAAATTCAAAAGGGGATAAAAATCTTTTACAAGAATTTTATCAGGAAGCCAGTGTGTAAAAAAAATTCATAAGGGAAATTTCTATTCCCAAGAATATAATTATTCGTTTATATTTATATAAGGGGCATTACTACAGAATAATGCTACACACTGGACTTCCCAAAATAAACACATTTAGTACCGAATGCGAGGAAAAACAACCAACAGAAGAAGACCAACTTTCTTTTAAATAACTCAACTATGTATCGACCGATTTCGCGATTACTACAATGAATCTAGACTCCGCTCATCAGCATAGTATTGTTCAGGAAAACATATACAAATAAACAGAATTCTCACCTTACCAAAATCGAACACTCTACGTATCCGACCAAGCAAAGGAAATGAAGTTTATCTGTATAAATCTTCATCAAAGAAGCGGGAATACTACTGGGTTGTTTTGGTACACGTGTTGAGACAGGAATAAAAAATTCAGCATTGAATATATTCCGTGTATATATTTGATTAACAAATCGGTCGATACATAGTTGAGTTATTTAAAAGAAAGTCTTCTGTTAGTTGTTTTTCCTCGCATTCGGTACTAAATGTGTTTTTTGGGGGAAGTCCAGTGTGGCATTATCCTGTAGTAATGCCCCTTATATAAATATATATATATATACGCACACGCACGCACAAATGTGTACATATGCATGAAGCATCAAAAGGTTCCCGGACTAGTTCTGTAAAACGCCAACAGATAGCAGCACACTATTGCGTGCGCAGTTCTGACATACGTTTCTTGTAACGTCTTACTTTAGAGTCACTTCCCAAGGAGCACTACATCACTACCCTGTTCTCTTCGTTTGTCCATTACTCTATTGTGTATTGACGTGGTCTAAGAATAATGACTGAGGTCAGTTTGCACTGCATCTGTACTGAACTGCTGCGTGAGACTTTAAAGGTCCAGCCTTATTTACGCTGTTATCACTTGAGCTTTTGTGTAAACTCATACTTCTCATAAACTGAGATAAGGTAATGCTGGCGTCTCTGTGTGTGTGTATGTGTGTGTGTTCATCGTGACAGTATCAACATGCACCTGGTAGTATTCCTTCCTTCTCACAGTATGAGAGACGGCATCATTTTTTTTTTTATGCCACACATCCTACAAAGGGGCGATTCGCTACACTTATCTGTTTGGAACTTGGTGTAAGTAATTCTCAGAGCTTGTTTCTGAGCGCTGCATATCAATGCCTCAGTTCATCCTTTCACATCACTTTTTCTTAGCCGCCAAGTGTTGGTCTTGTCTTTCCCTTCCATTTATCCATGCATCGTTTTCATTTTCCAGTTATTTAATCTTTGTTCTCCATCTTAAATGTTTCTTAAATGTTTTTGGCGGTATCACATTTTCACTAGGTATCATGTTGCTATTTCTAACAGCAACAAAGGTTTAATTTGGTGTTTGACGTGCCATTCCAGACTGCTTTCCTCATTGGCAACACAGTTCTTGCATCCTATGAGACCTCTTCCTCCCTTCCTTTTAGGCACATACAGACTATCGATATTACTTTTAGGGGCCAGTCTTTTGAGCACTGTTATAACTTTCTTCGTTTTTCTCTCTATTTCCTCAAATTCGTTCTTTGTCTAACAACACTTGCGCCATCAAGGAGACATGCAGTCATTGTCATGATCTTGTTCTTTACATTGAGTCTACTTTCCATAATAAATATGCTTCAGGAAAATCTCGGACAGTGGAGTTCCTTGATTATTCCTAGAGGTCATCCTGTATCAGAAGGGTTACATCTCTATCATCCTCTCTTCACCTTTTGGTTTAACTTTTGTATACTATGTATATGTCCTTTCCTTTTGATTGTATACCGCGTATACTTACATTTTTTTGTTAATTATTTCATCATTTCTTTATATGTAAACCCCAACACTTTGTATTTGTATTGCCCTTCTCATCCTTCACCCTGGTGGCAAATAAATGAAATAATTATTGTTATTATTATTATTATTATTATTATTATTATTATTATTATTATTATTATTATTATTATTGTTGTTGTTTTTATTATTGTTGTTGTTGTTGTTGTCATTATTATTGAGTGAGAAAGTAGTGCATGCCATCAAAGTGACACTGGGGTAAAATATACGAAGCCCATTATACCCATCATGACTACCTGTCTGATAAGGGTACACCAGGTACATGCATCACAACCATATGTGCGTGACATGGTGATATTATATCAAGATAAACAGCGCATGACCTTGCAGGTGGGGCCCAGCTGGAATTTGATTCAGGTCAAGTAGCCCATTCCGCTCAGAAGGTCCCTGAATAAGGGTTGTTTAAGGATGTTGAACGACACACCCATGTTTCCAAAGGTGAATTATCCAAACCCCAAAGAATTCCTTTCAACATATGGCTATGTTAAAGTCTGTCATACCGGCCATGATGAAATACAACAAGGTATAGAAAATACGTATTCGCCTTTATATATTTAATCCTTTATATTGAACACTCAATATTTCATCTATTCAATAAGACATATTCCATATATTCAATAAGACATATTCCATATATTCAATAAGACATTCAATACTTTATTTCATTGTACCATCCATTTTTATTTTATATTATATATTGTATATTCCATATTCTATAACC
>NC_068983.1:138135816-138141453 GCF_001194135.2 Octopus bimaculoides | reverse complement strand
TCAAGTGGTACTTGAAAAAGTTGACGAGGGACTGACCAGAGAGGAAAGTGTTTGTTTGTAGACCTTTCAAACGCGTCCACCACACGCATTCTTTTGCCATAGCTATCAGTGTTACAAAAACCGTTTTTCCTTCCCGTTTAAAGGAAGGTGGCGGAAGATAGATAGATAGATAGATAGATAGATAGATAGATAGATAGATAGATAGATAGATAGATAGATAGATAGATAGATAGATTGTGTGTGCGTGTGTGTGTGTGTCTATGTGTGAATCAATATTAGCATTTGTATCATAGAAAGTGTTTATATGCATGTAAAGAATTAGTTTATATATATATGTATGCATGTATGTGTGGTTCGGGGTTCAGTGGCACCCTGGGCAAGTGTCTTCTGTAGTGTCCGGCTGGCCAAAGCCTTGTGAGTAGATTTGGTAGACGGGAAGTGAAGAAGGCCCGTCGTATATATAAATATACTTATGTAGATATCTATGTCTGTTTCTTTGTGTCTGTGTTTGTCCCTCCCATAGCCGCTTTGATAATCCGTTGTGTGTGTATATATATATACACACCCTGCCTATTCACCCGATCTTGCTCTCTGCGACTTTCTTTATACCTTCTCCAGCTGTGGGAGAAGTGAAGAAAAAAAAGACAACTGTGGCGTTAAAAAGCATCACATCGAATGAGTTCCAGGACTGCTTCGAACAGTAGAAAACGCGTTTGAACCGATGCATTGCTTCAAATGGAGAATATTTTAAAGTCGATAAACGTATAAACATGTAAGACTAATTGGATAAAGTAATATTGCAAAATTCCGGTTTCTTTGGGGTACCTTCTCGTATATATTCCTTCAGTCACTTGGCTGCGGTCATATTGGAACACCGCCTAGAACTTATTATATCGGGTCTTTTGGAGAACCGCTAAGTTTTGGGGCGTAAATACAGCAACACCGGTTATCAAAGAAGTGATGGGAGGGACAAACACAGACATAAAGAAACACACATAGATATATACATATGTATATCTATATATACGACAGGCTTTCTTCAGTTTCTGTTTACCAAATCCACTCAGAATGTTTTGGCCAGCCAGACACTACAGAGTACAGAAGACACCTGCCCAGGGTGCCACGCAGTGGGACTGAACGCCGAACCACACATACATGGATCATATATATATAAAGTAATTCTTCACATGCATATAGACACTTTCTATGATACAAATGCTAATATTGATTCACTTGATTCACACATAGACACGCACATACACACAAACACACTATATATATATATATATATATGTACACAAACATTAATTCATACATATATAAGATAAATACGTAAACTTGTATATATATATATATACGCAACCATATCCAATCTGTACGCATCTGTATAAAACTATATATTTTTAAAGAAATAAATACATGCATATACGAAAATACTATTTCAGAATCACACATACATACATACATACATACATACATACATTCCTACATACATACATACATACATACGTACATACATACATACATACATACATACATACATACATACATACATACATACATACATACATACATGACTACACACACATACTTGCGGAAGTTTCAGATACTTATGATAGTGTATTTAGAGTACTTGTGATGCAGAGTAGTTCTTAAGATACCGAGTATTGAAAAATATTGAAGTTATTGAAAAATTGAAGAATTGAAGAATTGAAACAGGTATTGAAATATTTCAATACCTGAAATATTTTCTCAATATTTGTTTCATGTTTATGATATTTGTCTAAAATTTCTTTAATATTTTTAATATTCTCACCAACATTCTCAAGTATATTCCACTTTGTATTTACTTTTACCTGTTCTTTTCCCATGGGTGTGTGGTAAGAAGTTCTGGGTTCAATTCCACTGCATCACTTCTTGAACAAGTGTCATCGACTATAGTCCCGTCTGATCGAAGCCTTGTGAGTGGATTTGATAGATGAACACTGAAAGAATCCTGTCGTAAATATGTACATATCTGCATGTGTCTTTGTGTGTGTATCTGTCCCTCACCACCGTCTGACAACTAGTGCTGGTTTATTTACGTCCCCATAATTTATCGTAATTTTAAGTCCTAGGTTCAATTTGTTCAACTAAATGCTTCAAAGCGGTGCCCCAGCATGGCTAGTCCAATGACTGAGACAAGTAAAAAATTAAATATATCAATACTGCTCTCTTTACTGTCATCATATTCATCACAGCTACCACCATCGCTACCAAGCACTCCTATCAATAACCTGGCCTTCAAATACTGACCATTCCTCTAAATCAGCACTCCTTCTGCTATATTAATATCCTTTCTTCTCAGGCGGCGAGTTGGTAGAAACGTTAGCACGCCAGGCGAAATGTTTAGTGTTATTTCGTCTGTCTTTACGTTCTGAGTTCAAATTCCGCCAAGGTCGACTTTGTTTTTTATCCTTTCGGGGTCGATAAATTAAGTACCAGTTGCATACTAGAGTCGATCTAATCGACTGGCTCCTTTCCCCAAAATTTCAGGCCGTGTGCCTAGAGTAGAAAAGAAAAGATTATTCTTTCTTCTATTCTTATAAATATTCTTCTATTCTTCTTATTCTCCTAAATCTTCTAGATTCCTATATTTTTATTCGGTTCCTTTATTTTCAATTGCTATTATTTATATAGCGCTAAGACGAAATGCTTAGCGGTAGTTCGCCCGTCGCTACGTTTTGAGTTCAAATTCTGTCGAGATCTACTTTGCCTTTCATCTGTTTGGGATCGATGAATTAAGTACCAGCGAAACAGTGGTGTCGGCGCATATATGTCTGACAAAAGGTCGATTTTAATATGTCGGACGAGGTCAATTTTGCCTTCCGTCACCATCGGGGTCGATAAAATAAGTACCAGCTGAGCACTAGGGTCGATCTAATCGACTTTCCCTCTCCCCCGAAACTGCTGGCCTTGTGCCAAAATTTTGAAAGTATTATCTATTGATATATTTAAATGTCCACTTACCAAGTTACTTCACCACAGAGATTATTGTAACACCATCTTACGGTCTCCCATTCTATTTCACATATTTGTAATTTTTATTTATCTTATCTCTCAATGAATTTTTCTGAATCTTCCCATTGAATTCTTTTACCAAGCAAACACCTGCCAACCGTTTTTCTTTGTCGAAATGCATTCTTCCTCCACTCTTCTTCTCCCTTCTTACTTTCTCGTTTCTTTTTCATATTTTCTTCTTTCCTTTTTCCTTTTCCCTTTTTTTCCTTTTCCTTTCTCCTTTCTTTTCCTTCATCTCATCTTCCCTCCACTATCGCAACCTGCTAGAGGAGTCGTGTATGTGTGTGTGTGTGTGTTTGTGTATGTGTGTGTGTGTGTAAACCCCATCATTACCTTCAGTCGTAACTTGCCTGAGGAGTATATGCCCACAGGCGAAACTTAAAGTAGCAAGAGGCTGACTCAACCAGAATAAAATGATTATATATGTATGTATTTACGTGCACACGTGCATGTGATTGTGTGTGTGTGTGTGTGTGTGTGTGTGCGTGCGTGTGTGTGTATATGTGTGTGGGTGAGTGGGTGCGTATGTGCATGCGCGTGTGTGTGAATTGAGAGTTACCACTGATGGATGTCAAACCGCTAATTATGATGAAGATGAAAGATATAGCTAGCACGTGATATTTTTGTTAAAGTGCAAACACACATGCACACGGATATGTAAGCCTTTGTTAACGTAATGGGAGGATGGTTAGCTTCTATAATCCACTTGACGTTTCTCAATGTTGTTCGTAATATTTTCTGAATGGTATTTCAGTAAAGGGATATCGGCAAAAAAGATGTGGAAGATTATGTGCTAACTCTCGAATATAAGATCCATTTAGGTTTAAATGATAATGGAACCAAAGAATTTTACTTACTTCTGTCGTGGTTCTAGAAGGAATACAAGTGCAAATAAAGTCTCCTCTGATATATTGTTTAAGATCAATCCTTAATAATTCTTCCTTGCATATGAACAAAGACTGACATTTTTAAGGAAGGAACTTATGAATTACATCGGTCCCAGTGTCCAACTGAGACTTGTTTTATCGAACCTGAAAAGGATAAAAGACGAAGTTAATCTCTGCAGAATTTGAACTCAGAACGTAAAGACGTACGACATGACGCTAAGCATTTTATCCGGCACTCTAACAATTCTGCCAGCTCGCCAGATTTAGATTAATCTATAATATGGTTAAGGCGGTGTTGTGAAGAGGGAAGTTCCATAGATTGCTGTTTCGTTGGGTAATAATTTTGTCATAAGTTCAGAAATTTCATTAGGATCCTTTAAAATATTATTACCCTCTCAACTACAATTACCTCCGGATACTTAAAGAAATATCCATCAAAATTAAGTATTTTATTAACCCGAAATGTAACATATTACAACGATACCAAATGTGTGTACATGTGTGTGTGTGTGTGTGTGTGTGTGTGTGTGTGTGTGTGTGTGTGTTTGCGGGCATGAGTGTATATATGCATATGGATAACTTTACTGAATATCATTTTTGCCTAATTTCCAAAGCTTGTATGACGTAAGAAATCTGTTATATGAATCAGCTATACAAGCGTTCTAATTATATTGATTTCTCACATTGTCTCAAAACCCGAAATTTGGGGGAAGAAGAAACCATTGATTAACACGTAGTACTTGACGTGTATTTGGCATTTGACTATTGATACATCAAAGTTAAAGTGGGCGTCAGCTGGATTTCAATCCAGAATGCAAAGACCCGTTACTAAATATTATAAGCCAAGATGTCTGACATTCTAACGTCTCTGCCTGTCTACTTATGTGTAGTCTGTATATGAAACTGCTGCAAAGTTTCATTGTTTATTTCACATTATTGTTTCGGACCTGAGAGTGTTAATGGGTTTGTTTTGTATGATTACTTATGTGATTTAGTGGTATCGCAACGTAAAACTTTGTATATGACTGCAAGATAAAGAAGAAACAATGCATAAAAAGCAATATAATAATATAAGTATTTTCAATCTGTGAAATATTAACCTTGGCAAGGCGATTATCTAGTGTTATCTAGTAGATACATAGCATCTGTTTCAAATATATATAATTAGGGATAAGAGTCGAACAGTTTAAATGTAGAATAAGCTCCGTAAAACAAATGGCATCGAGAAAGATTTCACAAAGGCATATCATATCATTTATGAAAATCAGCAGATGTCTAATATTCACATAGGCATAATTGCCAACACATATACAGCGGACGCATTTACATATATAAATAAATAATATGTGTGTGAGTGTTTGCATAAATGCTAGATATATGTGTATGTAAGTATTTATATATGTGTGTGTATTAATATACATATGTACGTTGATGTACACATGTATGTATATGTATTGTTTCATGGGTACCCGCATGCTATTATATATATATATATATATATATATATATATATATATATATGGGCCTATGCTTACTTGACTACACATATATACATATATATATATATACATATATATATATATACATATATATATATATACATATGCGCACATGTTTTATACATATATACATACATATTTATGTATATATAGGTATACATATATATTTATATATATATATATATATTTAT
>NC_068983.1:138134010-138134591 GCF_001194135.2 Octopus bimaculoides | reverse complement strand
TATATATATTTGTATACATATATAGGCATCGTGTATATATATGTGAATATATATGTGTGTGTGTTTGCGTATGGAGGGTGTATAAGTAATATGTATATGCGTGTGTATAAAAATTTGCAGGGGCACACACATTAATAAAGGCGTACACTCACGCACCCACACTCATGCACACACACACACACACACACACACACACACATATATATATATATACAAAATACTTCCTTACATATGGAGGTATACATGTGCATTTATGTGCATGTGTTTGTGAGTCGTTTTATGTATATATGTGTGTATACGTAAATAGGTGCGTGTGTATGTCTGCGTGAGTGTTTGCGTGTGTGTGTCTGTGTGTGCGTGATAGATAGATAAATAGATAGATAGATAGATAGATAGATAGATAGATAGATAGATAGATAGATAGATAGATATACTTGCACACATGCAAGATACTGTGCACGGTTTTGTGAATTAGTGCGTTTGAGCAAATGGTGAATACTGTGGTTCGTATGTAAATATAAGTGGTGTTGTATATAAGCATATATCTATATCTATATATATATATATATATATATATATAT
>NC_068983.1:138133312-138134000 GCF_001194135.2 Octopus bimaculoides | reverse complement strand
ATCCTTAATCCTTGCAAATGCTTCAAATAATATGGAAATTCTTTCGTTACTATAGAAGACAGCGTTTCTGTTGAATTTCTCCAAACGAATTTCTTTTCTTCTTTCACTTGAAAATCAATCCTAAAACTCTTGGCTTCAGAGATTACGAACATAAGTGGAACGTGCTTCTATTTCTAGCCCCGATTAGTACTTGGCTTTTATGATATCAGCTCAGCATCTTAATTGCCTTGTTCTGACTCTAGATGGAATAAAATTGGACATTTACTTACACGCACACTTACAAACGCACACAAGCACTTGCACACTCTCTCACATATATATGTGTATGTATGTGTGTGTGTGTGTGTGAGAGTGAGTGTGTGTACAAGTGCACAATCAAAGATATATATGTATGTACGTATATATACATATACACACATATATATACACAAATATATATGTGTGTGTGTATCTATTTGTGTATTCATATAAACATGTATATATATATACATTTATATATATATATATATATGTACATGTATATATGCATATACATATATATAAATATATATATACATATATATACATATTCATATATATATATACACACACACATATATATAAGCTTATATATATATTTGCATATGTATATGTATATGCATATATATAAACATATACATATATACATATGTGTACACACACACACACA
>NC_068983.1:138127522-138129280 GCF_001194135.2 Octopus bimaculoides | reverse complement strand
GTTCGTAGCTTTTGCCTCAACGTACGTCCGTTCGATCTAAAAATACTACGGACGATGGTTCGCAGCTTTTGCCTGAACGTACGTCCGTTCGATCTAACAATGCTACGGACGATCGTTCGTAGCTTTTGCCTCAACGTCCGTCCATTCGATGTAATAATGCTACGGACGATCGTTCGTAGATTTTGCCTGAAAGTACGTCCGTTCGATCTACAAATGCTACGGAAGATCGTTCGTAGCTTTTGCCTGAACGTACGTCCGTTCGATCTAAAAATGCTACGGACGATCGTTCGTAGCTTTTGCCTCAACGTACGTCCGTTCGATCTAAAAATGCTACGGATGATGATTCGTAGCTCTTGCCTGAAAGTACGTCCGTTCGATCTAAAAATGCTACGGACGATCTTTCGAAGCTTTTGACTCAACGAACTTCCGTTCCATCTAAAAATGCTACGGACGAACATTCGTAGCTTTTGACTCAACGAACGTCCGTTCGATCTAAAAATGCTACGGACGATCGTTCCTAGCTTTTGCCTCAACGTACGTCCGTTCGATCTCAAAATGCTACGGACGAACGTTCGTAGATTTTGCCTCAATGTACGTCCATTCGATCTAAAGTTCTTCGGACGATCGTTCGTAACTTTTGCCTGAAAGTACGTCCGTTCGATCTAAAAATGATACGGACGATCGTTCGTAGCTTTTGCCTCAACTTACGTCCGTTCGATCTAAAAATACTACGGACGATAGTTCGTAGCTTTTGCCTCCACGTACGTCCATTCGATCTAAAAATGCTACGGACCATCGTTCGTGGCTTTTGCCTGAACGTACTTCCGTTCGATCTAACTATGCTACGGATGATCGTTCGTAGCTCTTGCCTGAAAGTACGTCCGTTCGATCTAAAATTGCTACGGACGATCGTTCCTAGCTTTTGCCTCAACATACGTCCGGTCGATCTGAAAATGCTACGGACGATCGTTCCTAGCTTTGGCCTGAACGTACGTCCGTTCAATCTAAGAATGTTACGGACGATCGTTCATAGCATTTGCCTCAACGTACGTTCGTCCGATCTAAAGTGCTTCGGACGATCATTCGTAACTTTTGCCTGAAAGTACGTCCGTTCGATCTAAAAATGCTACGGACGATCGTTTGTAGCTTTTGCCTCAACGTACGTCCGTTCGATCTAAAAATGCTACGGACGATTGTTCGTAGCTTTTGCCTCACGTACGTCCATTCGATCTAAAAATGCTACGGACCATCGTTCCTAGCTTTTGCCTGAACGTACCTCCGTTCGATCTAAATATGCTACGGACGATCGTTCGTTGCTTTTGCCTCAACGTACGTCCGTTCGATCTAAAAATGCTACGGACGATCGTTCGTAGCTTTTGCCTCAACGTACGTCCGTTCGATCTAAAAATGCTACGGACGATCGTTCGTAGCTCTTGCCTGAAAGTACGTCCGTTCGATCTAAAAATGCTACGGACGATCATTCGTAGATTTTGCCTCAACGTACGTCCGTTCGATCTAAAAATGCTACAGACGATCGTTCGTAGCTTTTGCCTCAACGTACGTCCATTCGATCTAAAAATGCTACGGACCATCGTTCGTAGCCTTTCCCTCAATATACCTCCGTTCGATCTAAAAATGCTACGGACGATCGTTCGTCGCTCTTGCCTGAAAGTACGTCCGTTCGTTCTAAAATTGCTACGGACGATCGTTTCTTGCTTTTGCCTCAATGTACGTCCGCTCGATCTAAAATTGCTACGG
>NC_068983.1:138124293-138125582 GCF_001194135.2 Octopus bimaculoides | reverse complement strand
CTGAACGTACGCCCGTTCGAACGAAAATCTACGGAGCTTCGGCCGTAGCTTTTTGCCTGAACATACGCCCGTTCGACCGAAAAGCTACGGAGCTTCTTCCGTAGCTTTTTCCTGAACGTACGCCCGTTCGACCGAAAAGCTTCGGAGCTTCGTCCGTAGATTTTGCTTGAACGGACGCCTGTTCGACCGAAAATTTACGGAGATTCCTCCGTAGCTTTTTGCCTGAACGTACGCCCGTTCGAACGAAAATCTACGGAGCTTCGGCCGTAGCTTTTTGCCTGAACATACGCCCGTTCGACCGAAAAGCTACGGAGCTTCTTCCGTAGCTTTTTCCTGAACGTACGCCCGTTCGACCGAAAAGCTTCGGAGCTTCGTCCGTAGCTTTTTGCCTGGACGTACGCCCCTTCGATCGAAATACCACGGAGCTTCGTCCGTTATCTGATAAATAGGAAAACACTAGATAGGGTATTCTGGCCATAATAGATTCTGGTGTCCCATACCAAGCCTCACTCTCCACGTGTGGACTCTACCTGACAGAATCCCTCCAAATATTTATTCGTGATGCGCCACAATTACTCAATAAACAGCACAATGCATTTTCTTCATGTGAACACAAGTTCTATCGTACCTTTAGATTTTTCCATATGTCCAAATACAAGGAAAATCAATACATATAACACTTGCCTATATACATCCACAGTCATTACAATATACGTTCGTTTTGTTCCCTTTCATTCATTAACATAAGTATCTAAGAATCTAACTAGCTGCAATAATCTTTTTTTTAATTCTCAATCTATAACCGTCTGTAATTTGTAATTTTTAACTTTTAATTCTCTAATATTTTATCTTTTATCCATTTAATTGTATTTTTAATCCTATTTATGCTCCCTTAAGTTAGGCATCTATTTTTAGCTATCCTTATTGACCACTGAACTAAATGACCACTCCGAACCTAGAATTCATCGATTTAATTAATAGTCATAAATGCCTTCCTCCTCTACTTTTCGAAAACCTTAATGTCCGACCTCTCACCCCGAACCGACCCTAACGAAGAATAATAGTGGTATCTTATCTTTATCTTTATTTTGATTTTTTTATTCTGATTTTATTTTACCTTCACTCTCATTCATTCTTTCCCGCACCTATCCTATTCCTTTCTTTCCTACCTTCGCTCTCATTCATTCTTTCCCGCACCTATCCTATTCCTTTCTTTCCTACCTTCGCTCTCATTCATTCTTTCCCGCACCTATCCTATTCCTTTCTTTCCTACCTTCGCTCTCATTCAT
>NC_068983.1:138111043-138124095 GCF_001194135.2 Octopus bimaculoides | reverse complement strand
ACCTTCGCTCTCATTCATTCTTTCCCGCACCTATCCTATTCTTTTCTTTCCTACCTTCGCTCTCATTCATTCTTTCCCGCACCTATCCTATTCCTTTCTTTCCTACCTTCGCTCTCATTCATTCTTTCCCGCACCTATCCTATTCCTTTCTTTCTTACCTTCGCTCTCATTCATTCTTTCCCGCACCTATCCTATTCCTTTCTTTCCTGTCTTCCTCCTCTCTCTTCCATTCACTCACCCACCACCCTTATCTGTCTATCATGATGTCTGCCCTCCTCACTATATATACCGACATGGACCATTTTGATACTAGCTAACCACTTGATTTATTCCTTCAACATCGACGCAACATTTAAAATATTGTCAAAATACTACCTGGATTTACCTGGGTTATACTTAAGGACTTATACCTTCACGAAAGTACGGACCAACCTCCATAGCCTCCGGAAGATGATGAGTCGTGAACTTTATTTTCCTGTCTTTATTCTTCTATCTGTTTTACTCTTTATTCTTCTATCTACAATTTTATTCCTTTATGAACTGTGAATTCCCTGTATAGAACTTTCATACATACTCACCTTGTCTCTGATGACGGAATACCCATGGTATGGAGATGGTAACCTATCACTTGAGATATCTCGGAAACAGCTGTAAGACATCTTCAAATTCACCTTACTCTAAGTAAATATTCTAAATGACTTGAGATACTTGTCTTGCCATTGTTTTTATTGACCTTTCCCCTCTAATATGTGTGTATGTGCGCGTGTGTGTGCGTATATGTGTGTGTGTATGTGTGCTTGGCCAACCGTTGGTGCATATATGTATCACTTGCAGTGATCTGCCTAGATATATATACACACATAATTACACACAAACTATATATAAATATGCGTTAATATACGTACAAATACACACATATATGCATGCATGTGTATGTATGTATGTAGGTATTATGTATGTATGTATGTATGTATGTATGTATGTATGTATGTATGTATGTATGTGTACAAGTATATGAAGATGCATACAAATACATATGTACGTAGATACATATGCTTTTATGGATATCGTAATTGTGCAAGATAAATTCCTTTCTAATTCTAACTGTATGCATAAAACCAAAAACAAAAACTTTATTTCAGTGAGCGCTAAGGATTGCTTTCATTTACTTTATATTTTTATTAAGTCTTTTAGCAATTTCTTCTATGGAAGCCTAAATATAAAATTATATAAAGGTATCCCAGTGCTTTGTCCAATAATGATGATGCGATATCACGGGAAATTGGTGCGGATACATTTTTATATGTGTGTATACTTGTGTCTGTGCGCGTATGTGTGTCTGCATGCATGTGTTTGTATGATGTTATAATACTAAATAACGATTTTACTTTATTTCACACTTTAATTTCGCTCTGTTATTTTATTGTCTTTGTCGATGTTTATACTAACCATTATTTGAGTTTTGTTAATAGAATTAGATCGACAAGAAATAGTGTTACAATTATTAATCGGTAACAAAGTATTTTGTGTTTCATAAACGATGTATTTCCATTGCTGTGCTTTTACGTATTAATTTGCTCACTTCCGTTGAGTTGTCATTATATCTAAATAAAATATCTAACACGTTTTCCTCTAGATACGTGCACACTCATACACACCTAGTTATATGAGCAAAAGTATATAGATGTGTGTGTTTATGTATATGTGTGCCTGTCCATTTGTCTGTCTGTCTATCTGTGTGTATGTATGTAGGTGTGTATGTTCTTAGGTATATGTACATATATACATGCAAACATGTACATATACATACAAACATGTACATATACACACAGACATGTACATATACATACATGTATTATACACACACACATGCATATGTGTGTGTGTGCCTGTGTGTATCTATGTATTCATGTATGTGTGTATGTATGCATGCAAGTACATGTATGTGCGTATGTAAGTATGTATATATATATGTATATACCTTTTAGAATAAAATGATTGACAATTCAATATTTTATTCAGATTAATGGTCTTAGCTTCCTTTTGTAAGACCTTTATATATATTTGTTTCATCGTATAGGTAGTAATGAAAGCGTTACATAGAGGAATTTCTTCATGCATATTTTGATTGGGTGGGCGGAAATCAAAAGCCTTCTCATTCTGCTACTCTTAGTAGTAGAATGAGGAGTCGAGAAATAAGAAAAAGTAGAAGGAGACACGATAGGGTGCTGAAAAGGTTTTGGTTTTAAGGGTGTCACAAAAGGCTTGGTTAGAGACCCAAACTTCCAAGTTCTTTTACAGGTCTTAGAAAAGCTGAAGGACTGCTGCAATACGTGTGTGCATCTGAGAAGGGAATATGTTGAATAAAATCATAATTAACTGATCCTCCATTATTTTTCTTTTCCCAAAGCCAGAAACTTTTCAGCATCTCCTCGTAGACGCATAGAGGGTGATCGTAGAAAAGGAAACGTTTATAATATATACAAAAATGAGGCAAGGGAAGTAACTCAAAGTGGCCTTTGACATGTATTTGAATACCATAAACAAACACAGATATATCAAATACCAAACAACATAAATTCTTCCATCAGTCTTCTTCGCACACAATTCTTCGAGGGGTTACTGGGGTAGAGCCTTGAGGCACCGTCTTCTAAAGTACCTATCAGAAGCAATCGTTAGATATTTTCGGCTGGATTTTCAAGCGTGATCTATTGAGACAATGGATATTATCCAACCATTTTCTTTCTTGTCTACCTTTAGGTACAGGGGAGATAATCTGAGCTTGTCCTTCTTCTCAATGACATCTCAAATTCTGAGAATTATTGAGTCTTAAGATTAACAGCCATTCTCCAGCGGAGTTGATTTAAATGGTCATTATGGCACGTCTCCTAGGTGGGGGGGGGGACAATTTTAAGAAATCACAAATCTATGTTGCATATTTGAGATACTTGGATTTGTCTATAGTTATGATACTGTCGTAAGGCAATTAGGAAAACTATTAAATACAGGTAGGCGGCTAGTACCAAGTGAGTTAAAATTAACGAAGACAAATAGCTATCATGTTATTGTTTTGGATTCACTACAGCCTGTATGTAAACTTTTGTGTGAAAGTTTAGGGCTCATCAGTCAAAAATAAGTTTAATTCCGTGGTGTGTATTTAAAAAAGGCTGTTACATAATAATCTAAGTTCATTCAATTCGGTATATATGTATGAGGTCAGAATTCTATAGTTAAACTGAGTAAGTGGTTTATTGTCAAGAGCAAACAGGAGACAGTAAAATATTTTCCTACTTTCTTTAACATGAAACCAATGGTAGCCTTAATTCACAAATAGAGAAATTCTATCCACCTATGCAGTGTTGAGCACTCATTTTCATCGTTTGACATTTAGTGTGTGTACATATACATATATATATATATATATATATATATATATATACATGGCCAATAAAATTATCAACCTTCTAGCTGCAGAGAACACCCACAGCCTGAATGGCTTACATTTTCCTCGCTGCTGGATCGGGATTCAATAACAACAGAAGGCATCTCAAGAAATGCATCACATCACTTTGAACAACCTTGTATGACAATGTAACTGCTTTCCGAAGAGTTTATCAACAATGCAATCATGAAAATTCCCAAGCTCTGACAACACCCTCTTTTGGATTACAGAAACATGGAATAAAACTTCTCAAAAATCAAGCTTTTCAATCTGACAATGAAGATGGGAGAATGCCATCGAGTCCCAAACTAATTTATATACGTTGTTATTATCACCATCTTCAAGAAAGATCGAAAATTTTGAGGGAATTATTGTGGAATAACATTGTTCCTTATCGCAGGGGAAATATCTCTAAGAATTCTTCTAAACCATCTCCAGACCTTCGTGAAAGCAATTTCTTTCCGAATCACAATACGTCTTTTGTGCCCTTTGCAACACAATCGACACGTTTATCCGCACAACTGTAAGACACAAGCGGCAAACAACGGAAACTACACTCCATTACATTCTACGACATGGAAAGAGCTTTTGACAGAGTTTCAAGAAATGGTATAACAATGCTCCTTCAACATTTTGAATGGCCAAGCAACTTCTACTTATTGAAAGAAACACCGATGGTATTGTCAAGTTGTTTTTCTTTCCGTCAAAACATTTATTATGTATAATTCCTAATTACAGATGTGTGATTGTGTGTGTACGCGTGTGTGATTGTGTGTATGTATGTAAAAACGTAAAATTATATATATATATTAAAAACGTAAAATTATATATATATATTAAAAACGTAAAATTATATATTATATATTAAAAACGTAAAATTATATATTATATATATATATATATATATATATATATATATATATGTATGTATGTATATATATATCCATACATACACACATGTCATGCTTTGACTTGAGCTATTCTTCTGTTTAGGTATCTTTCCATATAACCATTTGTTTATCTATCAATCTAACAAAACCCACCTTCATATTTCCTTTCACACTGGAATTTTTTTTTTTTTTTGCATCTCTTTAACAATTAATTGTGAATTTGTATTAGCCGAATAATTGTTGCATCTTAATTAATCAGCTTTGCCTTTAATCAGTATCAGTTAGATGAATGGCTAAACAGAGTGTATGTATAGAATGAAGGATAGATGAATGGATGGATGACAAAATGTTTCTTAAAGAAAGCAACATAAAAAAATGATTATTAATTATCTTTCTGTTACAATGAAAAAGCAATTAAATTATTTGAATTAAGATGAATTTAGACCAGAAATATTCTTCCGATTTAACTCCATTTACATATTCACTATGTTTCTTTTTATATTTTTTATTAATATAAATTGATTGATTTAAATGTCTTTAAAATAATCTTCGTGAAATAGATTTTGAAATTATCTCTTTGAATGTTTTCAAATGGCTTCTTTCATTTTATTTCGAGTTTTTAGTTTTCCTTCATGTGATTGCTTTGCCTTTAAGATGAGTTATAAGTATTTTGTTTTTATTTCCTCCTTAACGAATTGAGAAGTTTATCATTCTTTGCACTGCAGCCTTTTGTTAATGACTAGGACATTTAATTCTCACTGGTCCACGCTACTTAGTTATAGCTGCCTAATTAACTGATATGACACTGGAAGCCACTACTGTCGGTTGCAATTCAACGTCTTTTCAAGTACAGTGTATACTTGATTAATTCTAATCCAATACCTTTATCTAATTACGAAGGGAAGTTATATGGAAATGGGTTCTAAATAGATTTAAGCACAAAATTAAACATCACATTCCAAAATGAGGCAGAATACTTTGGATAATGCCTAAGAGGACGCGTTGGTGAAGGTTGGAAAGTATGTTGTCATTGGTCAGCTTAATCAGAGTCCGGGGCTAAACAACAAACAATAACACTACAAATTTCGCCACGCGAACTTCATTTCCCCTCTCTTGTTGTATTTCACAACTTATTCACCAAATAACATTCAGTGTGTGTATATGTGTGTGTATGTGTGTGTTTCTGTGTATGTTGCTGTGTGTGTGTGTGGTGTGTGTGCGTGTGTGAGTATGTGTATGTCTTGCATATGTGTATGAACGTGTTTGTGGTCACGTGGTTAAGACGTTTGCTTCGTAATCAAGAGGTCCTGGATTCGATCCTACTGCGGGAGACATCTTCGAGCGAACAATACCTTGAATAAAATTAAGATGTTTTTTCTTTTTTAATAATGAACAACAGGCAAATGCACAGAAATACTCAATAGAGTTGTGTGTAACTGTGTCTGAAAACTGGTGTTACGTATTGTCCCGTCATATGTCTATCAAGAGATAGAAACCAAGAAAATGTATGCCTTATTAAGGACTGCAGTCTACATCATGAACAGAATAGTTGATGACAGTTCCTGGGCATGTCCAATGACTGAAACTGGTTAAAGAATATATACATATTTGAATGTGTACATATCCGCGTATGTGCATACACTCACGCACAGAAACCAACGTATACAAGCACAAACACATAAAGCAACACAGTACACACACACACACACACACACACACACACACACACACACACACACACACACACACACACACACACATACATATATACATACATATGAATTTGAGAGGTCATCACAGAGAAAAATATACTCAACGCGTTCAAGCATTTTGAAGTGAGTCGCAATAAATAAGCACAATTGAAATGAAGAACAAGAAACCGCAAATAGATATCAACAGCCTCTTCACATTTGTTCACCTAAACCTGCTCCTCACGAGAGCCATTGAAGAAGACATGAACCAAATTAAGCAAAATATAGACAGTATACGTGGGTGCCTGGGTGTGTGTGTAAATGCTTGTGTTTGTGTTTGTGCGTGCATGTGTGTTTGCGTGTCTGTGTGCGTGAGTGCGTGTGTGTGTATGTGTGTGTTTGCTTACATATTTTATATGTTACTGCGAAAATAATATATTATTTTAGAAGTAAAAGTTTCGTAGTTTCGAAACCCTTTTGTTACGCAGTTTTAATTGTTTATTATTATTTGCTGCCGAATGTAACTGCGCTTGGGCGGTGGATTTGAACAGTTATAATGTATAAGTGTGAAGTACGTGTATTCTCCGAGCTGCATGAATGTGCATTAATCTTACTGCCCTTACGGATGACCAATTAATTTATTTACACATTAATGCAGAAAGTTGAGTCTGGGGGTAACTATAGAAATATTTTTTTTATTTTTCTTTCTTTGAAATTGCCTTACTCGTAGTTTGGGCTTTAACTGCCCTTTCCAGCATGTAAGGTGTTCTGTTAAAGGTCACCTCTTTTGTCAATAAATACGTACAGTATTTTTATATTTTATATATTAGATATATATTTTATATTATATTACATTAAATAATAGCTATACATTTCATATTACATATTATATGTAAAGGCGGTGAGGTGGCAGAGTCGTTAGCGGTATTTCGTTTATCGTCAACCGCTTAGCGGTATTTCGTCTATCGTTACGTTCTGAGTTCAAATTCTGCCGAGGTCGACTTTGCGTTTCATTCTTCCAGGGTCTATAAATTAAGTACCAGTATTTCACTGGAGTCCATGTAATTGACTAGTCCCCTCCCCAAAATTTCAGGCCTTGTACCTAGAGTAGAAAGGATTATATATTATATATATAACATATAAATTTATGTGTGTGTGTGTGTGTGTGCATTTGTTCTATATCAATGCTGGTTTTATGTTTGAGTGTTTATCACGTCAACAAATGTCAGTATAACTCTCGGTTCACCTGTCGTCTGGTTACAACTGACTGGATGTAGATCCATTTACCTTCGTCTTGTGCACAAACACATATCTGACATAATAATGCACACTAAACAATTCACTTACATGGGAATTATCGACCTGAAGCTTTGATAAAATACGTGTGTTCAATACAGCAGTATCGAAGCCAAAATCTCATAATTCGAAGCTAATTTCTTAATGTTTCGGCTATGCCTATGTATATATGCATACATATGTAGTGAATGGTATTGTGTCACTGTGAATCTGTTGCCCAACACACTTGGAAAAGCCTGGACGGCATAAATCCCATTTCTCTCATTTTTGACAGGATCTATCGTAATATATATATATATATATACCGTACATGTGTGTCAATGCCTATGCATGTGCATAGATAGATAGATAGATAGATAGATTTCTTTTATTAGCCACACAGGGCTTTACACAGAGGGGACAAATACAATATAAAGCTTTTCTTTTGGGGAGGGGGAAGGAGATAAAAAATGGGGTGTCGATCAAAAGGGATCGTAGGAAAGGAAAAAAAGGGGGTAGTTCGATCAAAAGAGATCGAGAAAAAAAGATAGATAGATAGATAGATATCTTTATTTGCCACGCAGGGCCGAATACAGAGGGGACAATACAACGTAGAACTTTTCGAAAGAAAGAAAGAAAGAAAGAAAGAAAGGATCAAGAGGGATCGAAAGCGTTTCGGACGTGTAAACAGCAAAATAAGACGGGATGAAAATGTAAAAGAAAAGCCTACAGAAAAGACCACGGTAACCTCAAGCGGGGAAAGAAACACGAGAGCAAAGCGCTGTCTCTTTGGGATTTACAGGATCATGCTTAAAGTGGTTTCGTCATTCACGCGTACCATCTTTGCTATATTCACCCACCTTTTATTGAAAATTTTATGAGACAAAACTTCTCTATTCTCACCTCTCTATTCTGACCTTCCTTTTCAAGTGGTACTCGAAAACGTGGATAAGCGATTGGCCATAGAGGAAAGTGTTTGTCTCTAAACCTTTTGCACGAGTCCACCACACACATTCTTTCACCATAGCCACCAGTACAATGAAAACTGCTTTGCCTTCCTGGTTAAAGGAAGATGGCGGGCCAATATTCACGATAAACTCGGCCGATAACCGAAGTCGTCCTACGCGCGACATAAACTCACAGGTCCGAAATGGTTGGACACTGCACGAGTACGTGCAGAATGGTTTCGTCGCTCTGACCGCCTCTCAGGCAACTCGGTCCGGTGTATCTCGAACCGTGCCTGTAGAGCTTATCCCGAACGAGCAATCCTTCCCGATAGCACTGCCAGGCCAGGGATCTCTGGTGATTGTCCATAGGCCCGAAAGTTCTCCTGAAGAGGCGGGTCAGGTGTTCCCCGTAGACGCCCAGATTGTCCCATAAGAACGTCGTCGCACCTCCACCTAAAATAATCCTCTATAGAACGCCTTCGTGGAATTAAAGTCACACAAGTTTGGTCCCGAAAGGCAGAGTTGCTCGAGAGAAAGGTGGCACTCGCAGTGACATTCGCCTAGCTTCGGTCTCTGTTTGATCCATGACTGCAGAACAGCCAAAGAGACGAGCTGCAGGAAAGCGCGTCTCACAAACGACGACCATACCTGTTCACCATCGTCTATGAAGCGCCAGAGATATCGCAGTCTCAGTGCATGTCTGCGCATCAACCACGGCATGCCCAGCCCTCCATTTAGCAGATGTTGACAGCAAATGGATCGCCTAACCATCGGAACGCTTCCCTTCCACACAAGTGGAAGACCATGCGCTCCGATTTGGTAATGTTAGGGTCAGGACAAGGCACGTCGTTCAGACGGTAATAGATGACGGACGCGATGTACGCATTCGCCACCTCCACCAGACCTTTTAGGGATAGCTTCCTCTCGGCACATTGCTGGGTAAGAGTAGCCAACTTACTCGTTATCTCGTCCAAGTTCTTCTCCATTTGGAGGTCCGGTCTGAACCAGACCCCGAGCAATTTAACCTGTCCGTCGGTCCAGTATCCCACGATGAAGACGCTGTTGGGCGGCATGGGCCTGCTTCTCCAGGTGCCGAGCCGCAAGCCCACTAACTCTTCCGAGTTAATTTTCCCTCCCGCTACCGCTTCGTATTCTTTTAGTGTCTCACTGGCCGGGTCGATATGCCTGTGGTTCGACATTATGACGGTGACGTCTTCCGCGTATGCAGATAGGCCCCTCCCGCATCCCAGTTCTTGCAGGATGCCCCTCAGCGTCGCCAGCTTCCGCAGTAGTGGCTCTAGAGTCAGTACATATAGAAGCGACGAGAGGAAGCATCCTTGACGGACCGAACGCGTGATGTTAAATGGTCTGGATAGATGACCATTTACACGAACTACCGAGCGGATGCCGTTGTATAAAGCAGCGATCCAACCGCAGAAGACGGGACCGTAAGGACAGCCTCCAAGTAGCGATGGTCGACCCTATCGAAAGCTTTCGATTGATCCAAATTGATTAGCGCCTCACCCATGCCAGGTTCCTTAACTATTCTGTCAATGATGTAAAAGACGGTACATAAACTGTTATGCATACACATTACTGCCATCTACATCGAAGACGACCAGCCTACCCTCCGGGACTAGGAATATTACTCTTACTTTGAGGTCCACACACTTCCGAAAAAAGCACTGTGGTACCACCTCCGCCCATTCTCGGTAGACACGGAAAAAATAAATGTCGAATTGTACGCCGAACATGTGCTGTTGAGTCTCACTGATGGCTATGATATATACACATTCTGTGATTCAATGTCACATAACAGGTAGCCTTGTTTCCAAGGCGACCCCCAAGCCACGCACATATGTACAACCTTTGCTAAGCATGTTCCTATCGAAAGTTGTGCTTTACAGACGAAAGGAAAAAGAAAAGAATGTGTGTGAGAGAGAGAGAGAATCACTTATTGTGCGAAAGTTGGTTGTTCTTCACCTCACAATCTTCTGTCAAGAGGTTTTTATATAATTTTCTTGATAAGTACTTTCGAAATCTCCCTATATTTCAGCGTGTTTTGTGTCACGTGTTTGATTTTTATGTGTTGTAGTGGTGTTGTGCGTGGGTGGTTGTTTGTTTTGACATTGTCTTATGTTATGATTGTCTTTGACCTAATGCATTGCATTAGGTCTGAATTGTATGAGCCAACATTGTGGGGCCATTTGGTATTTGTGTGTTTGTATTGCTGGTGGTAATGTGTGTGTTGTGCGGAAGTTGTGTTTTCGGGAGTATTGACTCTCCTTGATTTGATTGATTGCGTGTCTTTTCTTTTCTTTCCCCTTTCTCTTCTCCCCCCGCCCCCTGTTGCCATTTGCCATTCTTCTGTATCACCTTTTTCCGACGAAGGGAATCAAAAGAAGGGAGGGGAAGAGTATTGGGATCAATTTGTGAGTGTGTTGTTGATGTTGCTATTATTGGTGGTTGTTGGTGGTTGTTGGGATGTGGTGTATGAGTTGATGGGGATGGGGGGGTTATTTTTTCCTTTTCCTCTTCTTGGTTGGATTTTTGTGCTGTTGTTGGTGATGGTGATGGTGTTGTTTCTGTATTTGGTGGCGCTGATGGTGGTGTTGTTTGGTTAGATACATTTCTTTTATTAGCCACACAGGGCTCAACAAAGATGGGACAAATACAATGTAGAGCTTTTCTTTTTGGGAGGGGGAAGGGGAAAAAAGGGTGTGTCGATCAAAAGGGATCGTAGGAAGGGAAAAGGGGGAAGTTCGATCAAAAGGGGTCGAGAAAAAAATGGTTAGATAGATAGATAGATAGATAGATAGATAGATAGATGAATGGATCAATGGAGAGAGAGAGACAGAGACAGACAGACAGACAGACAGACAGACAGACAGACAGACAGACAGACAGACAGACAGATAGATAGATAGATAGATAGATAGATAGATAGATAGATAGATAGATAGATAGATGGATGGACAGATAGATGTGTGTAGCGTGTGTGGGGGGCTGAGATAAGTACTTGTGAAATAATATATATGGTGGCAGTGAACCTTGTAGACAATATTTTTTCATATGAAAGTCTACATAAGCAGTTTATTTAATTAATAGCTAACCAGGAGGCCACTACGCAAAGTATCGTCCTATTAAAACATCAACAATAATTTTCTCAATATACATATATTAGAATAATCAGTAGAAGTGGTAACAGCGACAGCATGTCTCCAGTTCATTTGACTTACAGAAGCAGAAGAGGCGTACTAACTGAAGAAAACTATATGCTTAAAATAGTGTTACGGTGTGTTGATTTGTAATGTAAACGTTAATCAATATATTTGAAAGAGCAACGTTTGTAGTCAACAGGAGCAAAGCAGGGATAAAGAAAAACGTGAGAACTTGCTTGGAAATTTCAAGAAATCATTGAATATAAAGAACGAAACGATAGATATAATTGAAAAGACCAATCAGGATTAAAAGAAACTCGAATGACGCTAATTTACAATTTTGCTGACAAGAAATAACCACAAAATTTCTCTCAGATGACATCTTACCGTCTCAAAAGTATAATGTAGTTCCAGATATATAAACATATGACATGATCATGGATGGAATACGTTTGCTAAACAACAAATGGCAGAAACAGACAGTATGTGGTACATATATATATATATTCAGATGCTTATATTCATATATTTTGTTGATATATATATATATATTTCCTCGCCCTTCATGGGCCCGGTTCCCCAGTTTCTATGGCGTATGTGCCCTAAGCACTGGGCCACTTCGCCTCCATATATATATATATATATATATATATATATATATATATATAGTGTTTGTGTATTTGTGAGTGCGTGTATTTGTGAGTGCGTGTATGTAACTGTCAGACACCAGTAGAAGCTTGACTGCATAGCGTTAAATGGCTGACGAATTAGCAATGAAGAAGGCGAAGTTTAGTTTAAAGCAAAGATATAGTCATACTTAATTGAATGTATCTATGACTACATTATTCAATGGAAAATTACTTGCTGTCGACGCAGACTCTCAGCGGATTTCACTGATTCTGGATTTTTACATTATGAGCAGTGAAAAAAAATTCTTATACCAGGAAATTTCAACATTGATACAAGTGAAATAAATGGTTTATCGTGAGATAGAAATCTTTTAGACATCTAATTTGACAGAACAGCGAGCGCACGCTCAGCGTCACATAATTGGTAACGATGTTCATAAGCAAGCGAAAGCAATCTGGTGTGAGATCGATCTCTGTGTGTATCAGTGAATTTTAGGGTATTTCTCTAAGGTGTAAATTGTGTTAGATGGAATCAGGGAGTTTTACAGTTTGACATTTAGTTGTTTCTTGATAGTTTGTGTGGCCCTAATTTGCGTTTCTTAGCCTCTCAAAGGCGAAAGGTGCAAAAAGAAAAAAAAGTGTCTGTGGGTTGAGACGTGTGTGTGTAATGCTAGCTGGGGCGCTTCTTTGAAAAAGTTCGTAATCAATTCGAGTCTACCTGCAATCTTCTATCTATTACTTCTTTCAATCATTAAACTGCGGCCATGCTTTGAAGAGTCTTTTCTTTAATCGAATGAATCAACCCTAGTACTAATTTTTCTTTTGAAGCCTGGTACTTATTCTATCCTTTTTGTTTGTTTTTGTTTTTGCTGAACTGCTAACTTACGGGGACTAAATGCACCAACATTGGTTGTCAAGTTTGTGCAGGGGTACAAACACAGACACAAAGACGCGCATTCAAAGTCAGACACACACACACACACACACACACATGTATGTACATATACATATATATAT